>NC_061834.1:290551-303051 GCF_019202785.1 Penaeus chinensis | reverse complement strand
TCGCCGACCGCAACGGGTACCGCGTGGTCGACGACAACGTCCTTCCGGAGTTCCGCGACGCCAAGCCCACCGGCGAAGCAGAGGAGGATGACGACTAACGCCATGATTTGGATTGTGAAATACTTATGTCATATGCTTCCAAGCTAAATCAAAAGAATGTAGATATGGTGACAGCGAGAGGAAAACTCTTATAATAAATATCTTACGATATAATGCTCTAATTTGACATTATTTCCACGGAAAAAAATACATCTCACAAAGATTGACGAATGAAACATACCCAGTAACATCCACATATTGGAATTACAGGAAATAAGTGCTAAACATAAAAACAGACGTGAATACACAAACTGTAACAAATACAAAGTCTGCTTCATAGAGACCCACACATACCTCAACTCTGCAACAGATTCCACAGAGTATACAGTAAAAGGAATCATGTACTGAATTCCAAAACGGATATACCCTGTCACAGAACCCTTTATATCTATATCTGATAAACTGGAGTCATTTTTATTCGTAAATGCGCACCAATCATCATTCTGTTCGGTGGTTATGCTAAAGTCTTTCCTTGTGTCTGGTTAACTGCAGTGCAATAACTATGTCCCGGAAAACAGTAATTATGACTTTTAGTTGCATATTTTTAAATTTGCAATAGGACTCTAACTTATTAATTTAGTAATTCTAAGTGAATAAGAACTATTCCTCTGTGTATTAGAGGATTCGTCTGTAATTCTACGAGCATAATATAATTAAATAGTTTAGGTTCCAATTCTAACCAAAACGGTTTCTCTCTTCTTCCTTCTCTCTCTTTCTTTCCTTTTCTTATCTTTCTTTCTCGTGTATTTCCTTTCATTCTTTTTCTCTCCTCTCTTTTCTTTTCTTTTTAAACTGTCTCTATGTTTTTTTTATCTCTTTCGTCTCTTTCCTTTCTCTCTCTACTCCCTCCCTCTCTACCTTTTATGTATTCTATGTGGAAAAAATAAGAGTATATCGAATCGAATGTAAAAAGACATTTTACATCATTAACGCAAATATCTATATGCGAAAAATAACTTGACATACATCGAATGTAGTGGTACCATTTGTTATACAGTATAGTAAGATGCGATCATGAAGTCCCAAGACCAAACCTTTAATAAAAAAAGACTCGTGTGTGACTGAAATCTGGCTGTCATTTCCTTCGTAGCTAATACATCCGTGACTCATGCTGGATCGGTACCGTAGCGTCAGAACAACCGGTGTCGAAGTCTACGAGGATCTACGTCAACAGACTCGGGTTGACATCATCACAAAAACAAGGGTTAAATTTGTCTGAATCATTCTGTACAGTTCATGAATACTCAGAAGAAGGGTAGATTATCTATCTAGACTAAATAGTTACTCAAACTAAAAGGTTTTCTTTGGAAGACACACAACATACACGGGTGCATGCATATATATATATATATATATATATATATATATATATATATATTAACAGTTATACAATCCATAGGTCTGTCATATACCAAATACATAACATTAACTTCTTGCTCATTCCCTATCTTTATTTAAAGGCAGCGTGTTCACAAACATAACCTACTCGTAGCAACCAGCATGGGCAAAAAAGGGACAAGTGGCCAAAACAAATAAAACCGGAAAGCTGCCATCGCAAGGTCAGTTACAAACTTCGCCCATCACTTAGGCCCGAAGATCGCTGGCCTTCAAGGTGACGACGGCGACGGATGTGGGTATAAATGGCGACAGGACAAGCACAGGACAACAGTTGCTCTACGAAGCCCATACAAACATGAAGGTTCTGGTGAGTTACAGTGCTTAGTATGATAGCTTTCATTTTCCTTTCGGTTTCAACGGTAGCTTCTCCAATGCTATAAACTAAAGATAATATGAAGGCTCTGTTGAGTTAATGCATTCTGCAGGTTTTAGATGTTTCGGTCAATGCTATTTGAATACATGTTTTATATCCACTTTCCAGCTGATCGTCGCCTTGGCACTGGTCGCCCTGGCCGCCGCCCGACCCTCCGACGTGATCGACATCGAGCAGGACCACATGGAGCACGAGCAGGAGGGCGACCCTGGCAGGGCCGTGGAGGGCGAGTACTCGTGGGTCGCGCCCGACGGCAACGAGTACCACGTCAAGTACGTCGCCGACCGCAACGGGTACCGCGTGGTCGACGACAACGTCCTTCCGGAGTTCCGCGACGCCAAGCCCACCGGCGAAGCAGAGGAAGCAGACGACTAATGCCACGGCTTTGATGCTGAAATATTTATCACATATAAACTTTAGGCTGTAGTCGAGATGACCTTTGGGGATATCCTTAAAATAAACATCTTATGATAAAGTTTCTTAGTTTGATGTCTTTGCGTGTGCACTGCATATAAGCTAAGAGGATTAGATATTGATTTGACAAGCAACGAAATGCTAGTTAAAAATAACCTGAAAAGCAAGGCTAAATTGACAAATTAGGAACTACTTAGATCTTGAAAATGGAAGTAATAACATCCGATATGACAACGTTATTCAAAAGAAAATATACAAATAATAAGTAAATGAATGAATGGAATAGAATATGCAATTTTACTTTAAACTATTCAGTAGCTTAAGAGGTAGGATCAGTTTAATGGAGCCATCAAATCCTACATATTAACGATACCCTCCAATATCCTACAATACACTGCAAAGAAAAAAGTTTAAACCAGAGTACATAACATACAGCTATTCTGTTTATACCAGATACACTAGAGCAATTGCATATACTACCACTGAACTGTTATTTAATTTCCTTAGATTTACAATAGGAAAACGAAGAAACATTTTGTTATATAAGCGCACTGAATATTTTGTTATTTCTCGAAAATCGTCATATTGTATCATTGTATAGAATGGTCATTTCCCTTATTCATGTCTCGTGTATAGTATAGAGGTGCTATACTATACAGTGGAAACATTACTGTAATAAATATTTTACGATAAATTTGCTTAGTCTGATATAATGTTACAGTGGAAACATTACTGTAATAAATATTTTACGATAAATTTGCGTAGTCGGATATAATGTTACAGTGGAAACATTACTGTAATAAATATTTTACGATAAATTTGCTTAGTCTGATATAATGTTACAGTGGAAACATTACTGTAATAAATATTTTACGATAAATTTGCTTAGTCTGATATAATTTGCAACTCTATGAATGGGTATAAACAGAGTTGCATTATAAGCATCTTAAGACGAAAAAAAAAAAAAAAAAAAAATAACAATAAAAAATCAAATACTTATTCTTATTTAAAAATAAATAATAGTCAAATATTTATATCTAGAAGTAATTCAAATGGGTAAAAAAATACAAAAGAGTAAGCATTTTAATTATATGCTTATACTTTTAGAACATACAAACATTGTTTTTAAACTATGCACATATTAAGCAACCGAATTTTGTTATTTTTTAATAGTAGTAATAGTAGTAATATTATAATCAAGATAATGATAATAATGATTATAACAGCAATGATAATATAGATTACAGTCATAATGAGAATGAGAATATTAATTATAATAGCAATGATAATAAAAAAATACAGTAGTAATGAGAATGATAATGATAATAGTGATTATACGATTGATAATGATAATGACAGTATTAGCAAATGAAGCAAGAACTTCCTGTTCTCTCCTTCCTCCTCCTCTTTCTCTTTGCTACTTTCTCTCAATCCCTCTTCTCCCTCATCCTTCCTCTCCCTTTCTCTTCCTCCCCCTTTCTTCTCTCTTGCCCCTCTCTTTCTCTCTTCTTTTTCTCCCATCGTCTGATCATTCTTTTTCTTAATGCTTCAAACCGTTTCAACATCTCTTATTTGCATACTGTCTTATATAAAAGGAGCATTTTTGATGAAAAACGGCAGCAGGTTAGCTTATGATGCAAATAGTTCGGCAGATTAAAAGATACATTCAGGTACAAATAATCAAGGTCTTCTGAGGAGCAGATTGCGGCTACATCAACTGCGAGCAAATATGAATGCGTACATACACATACATGCATACATAAATATATATACATATACACATATATACACATTCATACATGTTTGCATACAAATAAACGAGTGTGTATAAAAGAAGAAGGAAAGAGATAAGAAACAATCAAACAAACAAACAAACACAATATATATTCATATATTTGTGCGTATGTATATACACACACGCAAACACACACAAATCTCTCTCTCTCTCTCTCTCTCTCTCTACACACCACACACACACACACACACACACACATATATATATATATATATATATATATATATATATATATACATATATATACATATATATATATATATATATATATATATATACCAGATATACCAAAATATAGCTTAAGTGCATAGTCATACGCATCTTAAATATGACATCCATCATTTGGCTGAGCTTTTCGCCTAAGTGTTCACTCACACAAACATAACAAAACAAACATAGAAAAGTGACCGCTCGTTGCGACGAGGCTAATTAAATCGAAAAGCTCGACTCTCAAGGTCGGTCAAAAAACCGTCCATCGGTGCAAGGTCCGGAGACTCGTGCCCTTGAAGGTGGCCGCGGCGACGGCTTTGGGTATAAATTGCAGCAGGACAAACCAAGCACTACACTTGCTTACCTAGGCCCTTGCAAACATGAAGGTTCTGGTGAGTTAGAATATGCTATATATGTGCTTTTGATAATAACCAGATTCTATAAGTTCATCATGCCTCACGAAAGAATAATCTTGGGAAATAATACATTTGGGATAATTCTCGTGATTTATAGAGCAGTAAAATGTCCAATTATTTGAGGATAAACCATGTTCCATTCCTCAGCTGATCGTCGCCTTGGCACTGGTCGCCCTGGCCGCCGCCCGACCCTCCGACGTGATCGACATCGAGCAGGACCACATGGAGCACGAGCAGGAGGGCGACCCTGGAAGGGCCGTGGAGGGCGAGTACTCGTGGGTCGCGCCCGACGGCAACGAGTACCACGTCAAGTACGTCGCCGACCGCAACGGGTACCGCGTGGTCGACGACAACGTCCTTCCGGAGTTCCGTGACGCCAAGCCCACCGGCGAAGCAGAGGAGGATGACTAGCGGCGTGGCTTGCAATCTCAAATATTGATCCTTTATACAGTTCTAGGACTGGACTATGAAGCTGTATCTCTTGTGACCTGAGGGGGAATATTTCTTGAACAATAAATCTATATTTAAGTAAAGCAGTGTATTTTATTCAGGCCTCAATTAGGAAGCAACCCGAAGTGTAACTGATAGAGGTAAAGTCATACATATTCGTGAGAAAGTACATTACTAGAAATAAAATTCTGGACAGAATCAGTTTATCACTATAATTCGCTCAGTAGTAAAGTTCTATTATTGCAAACTGATGCATTATATATATATATATATATATATATATATATATATATATATGAATATATATGTATATATATATTCTTTTTTTTCCAGAATCGTTGATATAGATAACCACCAACATATCATTATTACTATTATCATTAATATTATCATAGTCACTGCTATTATTGTCATTATTCATAATCATTATTACAATGATTGCTACTGCTACTATTATCATCATTCATCTTTATTAGTTAAATATTAATATTAATCTTGCATACATTAGAATCCACCGTTCATCTGTGTTGCAAATCAAACTTCCGTTCATTCATCCACATTATGAGCAAATTCGAACCAAAACCGGACGACCGAACAGCCACATCTGCTCATATCGCAAGTAAAGCTGAAAAACTGACCCAACAAGGTCGGCCCCTCAATTCGCTGATCCATTCAAGGTCCGAAGACCACTGACCTTCATCAAGGTGGTCACAGCGGGGTAGTTGTATATTGTAGCTAGGACAAGCAAAGAACAACAGTTTTTGATGAAGCCCATTAAATGTTGAGAGTTCTGGTAAGATACAACATACTGTGGTTTGGTTGTACGGAATTTTCGTTTCACTCACACATCTTTTCTTGTATATCCTGTGTCATGTTCTGTTTAGGATATTCGTCTTTCAGTTTTCAGATCAGTAACAGACTTTATCTGAACATGCTTTCTATAAATATTGGCTTGAGTATACATTATATTCATATACGTAATTTCTGTAGCTATAAAATGAAATTGATATTGATAATAAATCTATATTCTGATTTTTTCCTCACTAAATGTCCGTTTAGATGCAGTTTATATAGTTCAATGTCCTTTCCGATATTAGTAAGAGTCTAAGATAACATAGTCATGTATATAACAATGGCATAATGAATCGAGAACGACAATTAGTTCTAATGGAGGAATAAGCAAGAAAGAGTGAAACGAAACATTCTCTTTGTCACATGAACGCCATTCTTTCTGGAAGGTTACCCTGTCGTGTAAACACCGAGGATTCTGCTAATGAGAGTTTCAAAATCTTAATTTATGTTCATTAATCTGTGTTTTAAGAATTGATGGATGTTCTTATTTCGGTAGATTAAACGAAATATTACGACTTGTAAAAATAATCTAAGAATAAAACTGGACATAATATTTGATGTAGACAATATGAAAATATCAGTTACGTTTCTTGCACTCGGGAATTTTTCATTCTTACTTCTCCGATGCATTTGCCAATAGAATTCAGAAATCGTTCCTTCTTTTTCATTGTTGTCGTTATCATTAACATTAACATCTTCCAAAGACTTTGCACGCGTTATTCTATTTTCGCGAAGATAATATGTACGTATGTGAGTGTGTATGTCTGTGTTTGTATATGTACATAAGTTGGATAGAGATATAAGCTAGAGAAACAGATAAATAAAGGGCTGGATAATTTAGTCTATACATTTACGTCATCTTTCCCTAATTCTGTTATCATACGGATTGGAAATCTGAACAATGTCAGTCTTTCTTCGTATTGGATTCATCACGAAAATCTTCTATACGAAGCGAAACTTGGATTAAATTGAAGACAGACCTAGCGTTTTTTTTCAATATCTTAGATATCGATAAACCGGAAAATAAACGTGTATTATGAAGAGTTTTTTTCTGTGGTTTTATTGTTTTTGATATATCTGCTACGACTACGACTAAATACGTCCTCGCCGGAAGAAATATTATACCAATTAAATGAATAAATGAATGTGTTATTTTCTTACCTTTACTAATCGTCAATTATTGCAATACAAATATAAACTATCGATTTCTCTAAAATGATCAACCGTTCGGAAATAGAAACTGTACTACATAATCTACGACTCTAGAGAATACATGTATGAACATGTCCGGCAATGTAAGCTCATTTTCCTCATTCAGAAAATCGTGACAAAACGAGCGAACGTATCGGAACAGCTCCAGAGAGAAGATGAAACCAACCATCGAATGATCGTTCCTGGAATTATGCAAATGAATCCAAAAAAAGAGAGAAAGAAAGAAAGAGAGAGAGAAAGAAAGAAAAAAACAACCATAAGGGGAGGTTCACCCTGACGAGAAGAATGTTCATAGAAAAGAAAATATTCGATTTGAACATTTCAGGATATAATTAGACGAGGATTACATTACGTGCTCATGACAATACGGTACGTCATGACAGTATGTCATCATGACGTTAAAACGATTTCATGCTTCTGAAGGCGCATCCAACAAGCTATGAAAAACAATCATGAGCCAATATATGCGTGCGCCTTTATACCTCTGTCCCTTTAAACCTTGAAGGCTTGCCATATTCTCTACACTACTTTTAGATGTCTGTAGAATACGAATCTGTCAAGAAATGAATTTGTGGTTGTTTGGCCATTATAGGGGTGAGCCTCCCCATAAGATCTAGATAAGAAAACACACGAGGTCATACGATGAATTCAAGGTCTGCACACCTTTGACTTGCAAGGTCGTATAGGTGGCGTCGCCGGGTATATATAGTGGCCAGGACAGTCAACGAGCAACAGTTGTCTCTACTGAGTCCTTACAAACATGAAAGTTCTGGTAAGTTAGAGCAGAGTTTGGTGTATACTTGAGGTATCTTGGATTACACATCAGATAAGTAGTTGAATGTAAATTAATGAGTAGGATATCGTACTAAGTTCATACTATGAAAGGTAAGATTTATATATATATATATATATATATATATATATATATATATATCTTACATTGACTGTATGTACTTATAAACATATACATAGATAGATAGATAACTAGATAGATGTAGATATCCCTTACTCATTTAAACTTCAATAAAATGTTTTACAGCAAAATGCTTTTGGTAAGTCAGCATATTTGGTTTATTTCCTACTGTATTTTAGACCAGTTATTTGAACACATATCCTAAACTCAGCTTCGATTCCTCAGCTGATCGTCGCCTTGGCACTGGTCGCCCTGGCCGCCGCCCGACCCTCCGACGTGATCGACATCGAGCAGGACCACATGGAGCACGAGCAGGAGGGCGACCCTGGCAGGGCCGTGGAGGGCGAGTACTCGTGGGTCGCGCCCGACGGCAACGAGTACCACGTCAAGTACGTCGCCGACCGCAACGGGTACCGCGTGGTCGACGACAACGTCCTTCCGGAGTTCCGCGACGCCAAGCCCACCGGCGAAGCAGAGGAGGATGACGACTAGACGGATAACCTGAAATCCAATTGTCTTTCATTAAAAATAAATAAATAAATAAAAATAGACATAAACCTATTCAGAGTTATATGAAAAATTAAATCAATAATAAACTTATTTACAAAATAATGAACTTTTCCTTGCCATCCTTTCATAAACAAACGAAGAACAGAGCTAAGTAACAATGTAATGTTTTTTTTTATTTTTTCACGTCAGAGACATCAATTCTAATCACTTTTTAAAGCCCAACGAGCATTGGGTGCATGTAATCTAATGTTTCTTTAAAGTGCTGTCGACAGTTATGACTAGTTTATCAAAACCTGTTCGTAAACCGCCAAGTAATTTAACAATGTATTTGATTCACTAATATGGTCGTGTCAGAGGCAGACTTCTTCCAGTCTTTATGCCTCAGTCTCTGTCTTTCTGTATATATATATATGCGCGCGCGCGCGTGTGTGTGTGTTAGTGTGTGTGTGTGTGTGTGTGTGTGTGTGTGTGTGTGTGTGTGTGTGTGTGTGTGTGTGTGTGTGTGTGTGTGTGTGTGTGTGTGTGTGTGTGTGTGTGTGTGTGTGTGTGTGTGTGTGTGTGTGTGTGTGTGTGTGTGTGTGTGTGTGTTTGTGTGTGTGTGTGTGTGTGTGTGTGTGTGTGTGTGTGTGTGTGTGTGTATGTGTATGTGTGTGTGTGTGTGTGTGTGCATATACACATACACATACATATGCACGTATATATACATGAAAAAAAGGGAAGGAGAAACTCAAATACATACACGCGCAGACACACACACACATACATACATATAAATATAGATAGATAGATAGATAGATAGATAGACATATATAGATATTCGTGTATTTATATATATACATTTATATACATTTATATATATAAATACATATATATACACATATATGTGTGCGTGTGTACATATGCATGTATATATACATACACATACATATACGCATGTGTATACATAAATTATTATATATATATTTATATATACACACATATATACATATATACGTACATGTGTATGTATATATACATACACATACATATATGTATGTATATATATATATATATATATATATATATATATACAGAGAGAGAGATAAAAGGAAAGAGAGACAAAGAGGAGAGTTGTGTTCACTTCAACACCAAATAATAAAGTTTAAAGGGTTATCGCTATTAGTATGAATGAGTGAAATCAGACCCCCCCCCCCCGCCCAATCTATCTTGGAAATAACGATTTTTATCAAAAACGTCAAATATCATTCTACATCTAACAAGATCCGAGTCAACATTAGCAGAACGGGATATTCTTGTTAGGAAGAAATAGGTATCCCCGTTTGAGAAGTTTAATGTCAAGCGTTTGAAGTAGTGACCATAACAGGAAGCCAAAAACGTATGTAATCAAAACGGTATGTTATGTTTGTTCACTGCGGAAGGAGAGAAGATTATAAAAAAATGGTCTTAGTCTTTTTATTGAGTTTGAATCAGTCACATTATTGTTAAACTTCTCAATATTTGACCATACTCTCGTTTTGAGAATAACAAATATAATTGGACAAATTTCTGCTCTCGCCCCCTCCCCTCTTGGAAATTACTGACGCCTCCAAGTTTAAAAAAATATATTATACTGAAATGTGTGTGTAGTATTTGTGCATCTGTGCATGTGTGTGTGTTTATTTGTGTATGAGTGTGTGTGAGTGTTTGTGTGTGTGTGTGTGTGTGTGTGTGTGTGTGTGTGTGTGTGTGTGTGTGTGTGTGTGTGTGCGTGCGTGCATCTGAGAGAGCCTTCATGCTCGTATCCAATTTACATACTCGTTTGTCACTGCAATCTACTTAGCAACTACTGATCTCTGAGCTAAAGACCCCTCCCACGTTCGTTAAAAAAAAATAAAAAAACAAGTGAAGAAAAGTAAAAGCCGAAAAAACCCAAGGTCAAATTTCGCCTTTTTCGTCCCCGGACAATCGGCTCGGCCAAGGGCAGGCTTCGGTTTCGAGGGGCTGCGCCGCCCTTCGGTCCTGCGCCGGCGACTCCTTGGTCTGGCTCCCTCTTGCCCTCCCGCACACCCCCCCACACACACACACACACACACACACACATACACACACACACACACACACACACACACACACACACACACACACACACACACACACATACACTTACAAGCGTACACACACACACACATACACACAATCACACACACACACGCACACTCACAATTGTACACATACACAAGCACACACACACACAAAAGACCTCTCCAATTAGTTTCACAAATATGGCAACCTCACCGTTGTTGCCGGGTGTGTGACGAGGCAAGAATCGCGGGCATTTCTTTGAACACTTACGAAAAATCTGTCATTTTTTTTGTCTATTTTTTTCGCTATTTATTCATTTATCTTTTCTCTGTCTCGTTCACTCGTTACTTGTTTTCTCTCTCTCTCTCTCTCTCTCTCTCTCTCTCTCTCTCTCTCTCTCTCTCTCTCTCTCTCTCTCTCTCTCTCTCTCTCTCTCTCTCTCCCTCTCTCTCTCTCTCTCCTCCCATCTCTCTCCCTTCCTCTTCATCCATCTATCTACCTATCCATCTATCGCCCACTTCCCCTTTCTGCCTTAATTTTGCCGTGTGAGGGGCGTGGTTAACCCAACCCGTTTCGTCTCTCTCCCGGTCGCCTTTTGACAGCTTTTTGTCCAGCCTCTCGCACGCACCGGCCGGGAATGGCTAATGGCCAGGCGTTGGCCTCAAGTGGATTTTTGAGCTCTTTGATTTTTATTATTGATAATCCTCCTCTTCCTCCTCTTCCTCTTCCACCTTCTACTTCTCCTTCTCCTTCTCCTTCTCCTTCTCCTTCTCCTCCTCCTCCTCCTCCACCTCCTCCTCCTCCTCCTCCTCCTCATGTTCCTCCTCCTCTTCCTCCTCCCACTCTTCCTTTTTCTTTCTTATCTGCTCCTCTTTTCCTTACGCTTACTCATAATACAAATCCTAACATTACCTCTTCTTCTTCACCCTTCTTCCTGTTGCTTTCCACTCCACCCTCCTCCGTTCTCCTAATCCACCCGTTCTTTATCATTCGTCTCTCTCACTCTCTCTCTTTTAAACTCCCGTCCACTCTCGCTTTCAAAAGGATCCGGTCGCTCTAACTATTTCCACTTCGACTGAATGGAAATCCAAACAAATAATATATAACATGTCTAAAACCTGTTTTGTAACGGTATTAGGTGCAAGTACTGTCTTTGAGGAAAGATTGTTTTCCTTTGGGTGTTAGTAATGTTATCGGGGAATTTTGTAATGTAATGTAAGGTAATTGTGTAGTATTGTGTAATTATCATTATCATTATCAAACAGTCTTTACTATCGTTATGTGAATTTTATTAGCATTATTTTCACCATTCTTAGTGCATATCTATCAGTTAAAATACCTTTAAGAGACCTATGTTTTTCAATCATTAAAAATCTGTAGTAATAAGTAACGTAAATGAAACCCACTTGGTTACTGTCGCATTATTCTCTCTCATTTTTTTATCTTTCTTTTTCTGAAATCTGGTTTTCGTTTGTTTTTGTTTTTTTGTTTTTTTTTCTCTCTCCTTCTGCTTTTTGTTGACATGAGTGTGAACGCTTTTGGTGTTGTTTTTCTTATTGGCGTGTTGTTATTGCTGTTGCAGTGACACCTGTTTTTGCTGTTACTGCTACTACTATTATATTTTTTATCATAACTACTATTATGGTTTATATTATTACTGTACTACTACTACTACTACTACTACTAGTATATTCATCATAACAGCTATTACTACTATTATAATTTTCACCATAGCTACTGTTACTGGCAATACTATTATTCTACTACTACTACTACTACTACTACTACTCTACTATT
>NC_061834.1:285551-288051 GCF_019202785.1 Penaeus chinensis | reverse complement strand
AGAAGGATGATGGAAGGATATACAGAAGGAGGAGAAGAAAAGGGAGGTGATGTAGAGGCGAAAGATGGAGGAGAAGAAACTTATAAGAAGGGATAGAAGGAGTAAGAGTAGGAAGATGAAGAAAAAGAAGAAGAAGAAGAGAAAGGAGACGAAGAAGAAAAAGAAAGAAAGAGGAGAAGGGTCTGAATAATAAAATATATTAATAAGAAGTAGAAGACGAAAAGAAGAAGAAAAATCAAAATGAAATGGAAAAGGACAGAGGAGCATGTTAATTAAAAATGAAAATGAAAATGAAAATTAAAGAGAAAATTGAAAGAAAAGAGAGGAAGATGCTAATCAGAACTGAAAATGAAAATGAAATAGAAAAAAAAAAAAAAAAAACAGAGGAAGATACTAATTAACTTTCCTAACGCCTGTGCGAACATCAGGAAATTAAGCCACGCCCACAACATTGTTAAATGTCACACTCGCTTAAAAAAAAAAAAAAAAAAAAAAAAAAGAAAGAAAGAAAACATGGGAGAAAGAAGAAAAAAAGGGAAAAAGAGACAAGGAAAATACACTAAAACGCCCAAAATAAAATTAAATAAAATCAAGACAAAAGCTTCTTTGTCTCAGAAAATTTTAACCCGCGTGTTATTTCCTCAGGCCCTGAACGACGTCAAAATAATCTTCAAGTTATCATACCTTGTCTCTGTATCCTTTTTTTTTTTTTTTGTATCAAATTATATTATTCTCTTCACACTATCTCCTATCTACTTCTTTTATCCCCTCGTATTCTCTATTTTTCTCCCCCCCCTCTTTTTTTCTTTGTTTTCCTTTTACTCTAGTTCCTGTTCCCCGTCCGTAAATTAGGCAAGGATTAATTAAATATCTTTGGCTGGGTATTTCCTCTTGGTCTTGCTCGAACAGGCACCGTGAAGTCAGCAGTTACAATCACTGCTAATTTGAACTGCAAATGAAAACTCCGAGGGGGTCAATTTCACCAAGTTTGAATATGGTTAATTTTCTGCGAACTTGTTAAGACATTGGTTCTTCTGAGGATACGAATGAATAATTTCACAATTGATGAGCTTTATTTTGTTTATTATTATTATTGTTGTTATTATTATTATTTCTCTTTTCTTTCTTTCCTTTATTTTTTTTTATTATTATTTTTTTTTATTTTTTTTTTGGGGGGGGGTATCATAAACTTGTTAATTATCACATATAAAATAATCTTAATATCCTTTAATCAATATTCTAACCAAAATCATGGACTCGAGATGCAAACTTCGATTGTAATATGAAACTATTTTCATTCCTCCCTTAGCAGATATTCATTTTAAGTTAAGGGACATTCGCCAAGGTCAACAAGTAACTCAAAATTCAAATTTACTTCAGACAATCGATATGCATCGAAATTCGGTTTGTTTTTATTACTTTTTAAACAGCGTAATATTATCTTTCTCTCTCTCTCTCTCTCTTTCACTGGAGATTAATTACACATCCTAATTTCCGAATCCAGATAATGAAGAGTCGTATTTGAACACTTTCATTAAACACTGAAGTACTGTTCTTGTGGCCTTCGATGCCCGCTGCTTGGGGATCACGTGGTCTACTTTTTGCCTCGGTTTTTGCTGCGAGGGAGCGTTCCCGTTTTCTTCAACGAGGAAAACGTTAGAAATCAAAAGGTGTTTTGTCTTTTTTTTGCTGTTGTTGTTTTTGTTTTGTGGGTGATTTGTTTTGTTTGTGTATTTTCCTCGTTTGTTGGTGATTTGTTCTTGTTTGTTTTAGGTATTGCGGATGTGTTGGGGTTAAAAGTGGATTTTTTTTTTCTTTTTTTGTTTCTTATTCTTTCCCTGTGTGAGTTGACTGGATCACTGACAGTCCTGCACCGAAGGGAAGTCCCCGCCTGGACCAGTTGCTTCGCTCCCTCCTCCCCTTGTCCTCCTTGCCCCCTTACCCCAACCCTCTTTTTATACACCTCGCCCCTGGTACCTTCCCCTCTTCCCCTGGAACCTGCACTCCCCCCCCTAGTCCTTTCCCCCTGCCACCCCCTTGACACTCCCTTGGCATCACTCCCCTCCACGCCCTCCCTTCCACCACCTCCTCCCCCTGATACCTTCCCCTACCCCAGACCCCGCACCTTCCCCTACACCCCGCCCCCTGGCACCTTCGATCCCCGAAATCTGCTCCACATAACACCTCAGAGGCTGTTGTCTGAACGTGTCTGCCGGATCGTGACGGTATATAAAGGAACTGGGTCGCGGCAGGACATCACTCATCACACAGACGCCCCGGTCTACGCACGTCTCGCCTCCCATCATGAAGGTCCTGGTAAGTGTTCGTGACTGAACGGTTTAACGGCGCGTGAGAGGTTAGGGTCAGGCGGGTGGGCTATGCAGAGAGGCCATCGCGTTATCCCGGTTTGGTGGACGAGAAAGGTCATTGGGATTCGGGGTTTGATTAATGTTGTTTCGTCTCTCTTGCGAGTCTTTTGACGCGTTTACGAAGGATTTTA
>NC_061834.1:265551-270551 GCF_019202785.1 Penaeus chinensis | reverse complement strand
CGTCGGAAAATGGGTTCAGGAAGAACACTTGCGCGGTGATTCTTTAGGCAAAACTAGCCTTAGTTGCGGAGAACAGGGCGAGGAAGAGGAAGAGGAGAGAGGAGGAGAGATGGGGGGAGGAGGGGGGAGGGGAATGGGGGAGGAATGGGAGTGGGAAGAGGGGATGGGAAAGCGGGGGAAGAAGGAAGAAGGAGGTGGTGGAGGTGGAGGAGGAAGGGGAGAGAGGAATGGGGGAGGAGGGGGGGATAGGGGAGAAGGGGGAGATGGAGTGGAAGAAGTTGGGAGGGGGGAGGAGAGGGAGAAAGAGGAGGGGGTGAGGTACTGGGTGCTAATGGAGGAAGAGGAAGAGGAGGAAGTGGAAGAGGAAGAGGAGGAGGAGGAAGAGGAAGAGGAGGAGGAGGAAGAGGAAGAGGAGGAGGAGGGAGAGGAGGAGGAGGAAGAGGAAGAGGAGGAAGAGGAGGAGGAGGAAGAGGAGGAGGAGGGCTAATAAGGAGGGGGAGGAGGAGTAGGAAAAGGAAAGAGAAAAAGATAAGATGGAGGAAGAGATGAAGAACGGGGAGAGGAAGAAAAAGAGAAAGAAGAAGAAAAAGAGACGGAGGAAAGAAATATAGAAAGAAGAAAGGAAATGAGAAAATGAGATAAAGAAGAAGAGGAAGACCAAGACGAAGAAAAGGAGGAGAAGTGAAGGAGGAATTATGTGTAGTTAAGCCGTGAGAGAGAGAGAGACGGATGTAGACGTAGACAGATGGACAGATAGATTGATGGATAGATGAGTATACGTAGATTTAGATAGATGGATAGACGTAGATAGATGGATAGATGGATGAATTAATATATAGGTGGATAGACGTAAATAGACGTGTAGATAGACGGATAGATAGATGGATAAATTGGATAGAGGATTAGATGTTGATGAAATACACATGAGGATAGAAACCTGGGCAATCTGATAGATAAGTCAGACAGACTAATTAGTGAATATTTCAGAACTGACAGCTGGATAGACAGATGGAAATTCAAACCTTCTTTCTTTATGTTTCTCCTTTTCTGTGTTTTTATTACTCTTCCTTTCGTTCTCTCTGTCTCTCCTTTATCTAAATTTATCTTTTCCTTCATCTATCCTTCTTTATACTTTATCTATATCTACTTCTATCTATATCCAAATCTAAGTATTTGTTTACCTATAAATCCATGAACACATACCTATATATCTACCTATCTATCTACATATCTATCTACCAATCTATCTACCTATCTATCTACCAATCTATCTACCTATCTATCTACCTATCTATCTACCAATCTATCTACCTATCTATCTACCTATCTATCTACCAATCTATCTACCTATCTATCTACCAATCTATCTACCTATATATCTACCAATCTATCTACCTATCTATCAACCTATCTATCTACCTATATATCTACCAATCTATCTACCTATCTATCTACCTACCTAGGTGCCTATCTATCTACCTATCTATCTACCTCTCTATCTAGCTCTCTATCTACCTATCTATCTACCTATCTATCTACCTATCAATCTATCTATCTATCTACCTATCTATCTACCTATCTATCTACCTACCTATCTATCTACCTATCTATCAACCTATCTATCTACCTATATATCTACCAATCTATCTACCTATCTATCTACCTACCTATGTGCCTATCTATCTACCTATCTATCTACCTCTCTATCTAGCTCTCTATCTACCTATCTATCTACCTATCTATCTACCTATCAATCTATCTATCTATCTACCTATCTATCTACCTATCTATCTACCTACCTATCTACCTATCTATCTACCTACCTATCTATCTATCTATCTACCTATCTATGTACCTATCTATGTACCTATCTATGTACCTATCTATGTACCTATCTATCTACCTATCTATCTACCAATCTATCTACCTATCTATCTACCTACCTATCTACCAATCTATCTACCTATCTATCTACTTACCTATCTATCTACCTATCTATCTACCTATTTATCTACCTATTTATCTACCTACCTATCTATCTACCAATCTATCTACCTACCTATCTACCTATCTATCTACCTATCTATCTACCTATTTATCTACCTACCTATCAACCTACCTATCTATCTACCTATCTATGTACCAATCTATCTACCTATCTATCTACCTATATATCTACCTATCTATCTACCTACCTATCTACCTATCTATCTACCTATCTATCTACCTATCTATCTACCTACCTATCTACCTATCTATCTACGTACGCGCGTGTGCGTGTTTGATGAGCTGTCCTTGACTCCTTAATGCTTATATCATTTCCTAGCGATGAAAAGGCTATAGCACTTTCAATAGTCGTGAGCTTCTTGTCCTTGGGACGGGCGCGTCTTCCTCTCTACTTTTTATATTGTCTTTTTTTGGCTTTTTTTGGCTTATTTTTTTGTCTTGATCATAATGTTGCGACTTGGTTTGGCTTCCGTTTTCTTTGCTTCTGTTTTCTTTGCTTCCGTTTTCTTTGCTTGCGTTTTCTTTGCTTCCGTTTTCTTCGCTTCCGTTTTCTTTGTTTCCGTTTTCTTTGCTTTCGTTTACTTTTCTTGCGTTTTCTTTGCTTGCGTTTTCTTCGCTTCCGTTTTCTTTGCTTCCGTTTTCTTCGCTTCCATTTTTTCTCCGCTTCCATTTTCTTCTCTTCCGTTTTCTTTGCTTCCGTTCTCTTTGCTTTCGTTTACTTTGCTTGTGTTTTCCTTTCTTCCGTTTTTTCGCTTCCGTTTTCTTTGCTTGCGTTTTCTTTGCTTGCGTTTTCTTTGCTTCCATTTTCTTCGCTTCCATTTTTTCTCCGCTTCCGTTTTCTTCGCTTCCGTTTTCTTTGCTTCCGTTTTCTTCGCTTCCGTTTTCTTTGCTTACGTTTTCTCCGCTTCCGTTTTCTTCGCTTCCGTTTTCTTCGCTTCCGTTTTCTTTGCTTCCGTTTTCTTCGCTTCCGTTTTCTTTGCTTACGTTTTCTCCGCTTCCGTTTTCTTCGCTTCCGTTTTCTTCGCTTCCGTTTTCTTTGCTTTCGTTTTCTTTGCTTCCGTTTTCTTCGCTTCCGTTTTCTCCGCTTCCGTTTTCTTCGCTTCCGTTTTCTTTGCTTCCATTTTCTTTGCTTCCGTTTTCTTCCGTACTCTTCCCCTTCGTTTCTCGCTTTCTTGTTGGTTTGTTTTTATCCGTTTTCTATGATTTCGTTTTCTGTGAATGGAAAGTATCTTCGTGTTTGAGAAATTTCGTTTTCATTTTTTGTTTTCTTTCGTTTTTATTCGTTGAGAGGTTTTTAGTTTCTGTTTTGTTCTGTTTTCTATGATTCCAGGTTCTTCGAAGGAAAGTAGTAATTTCTTATTTATTTTCTCTTCGTTTGTTGTTCGTTTCTTTTTCTTTTTTTCATTTTTAAAGGAAAAATATCCACAAATCTGAGGGATTTCGTTCCTGCCAATAGATTTAAAAAAATCGTTTTTTTTATAGTCCCTTCTTCTAACTGAAAAAGTCTGGGAAATTTAATTTATAATTTATCATTATCATCATTATTAGTAATTTCAGCATCATCCTTATAAGTTTCATTATCACCACCACCATCATTATCTTTCTTGTTATCATTATCATCATCATTATTATCATTACTCTTATAGAGTAATTATATAGCACAGAGACAGATAGATAGATAGACAGATAGATAGATAGATAGGTAGATAGATAGATAGACAGATAGATAGACAGATAGATAGATAGATAGATAGATAGATAGATAGATAAATATATAGATAGATAAATAAACAGACAGATAGATAGATAGATAGATAGATAGATAGATAGATAAATAGATAGATAGATAGATAAACGGACAGATAGATAGACAGATATATAGATAGATAGATAGATAGATAAACAGACAGATAGACAGATAGATAGATAAACAGATAGATAGACAGATAGATAGATAAATACAGTTGTAGCCAGACAGATATATGGCTATTTCTGTGTCATTTTGTGTCCATGGAAAAGCCTACTCCATGGGCACTTACCTCATAATGAAAGGGAACTTCTTTCTTACAGAATTTTAGAAAAGATGGGTTATTCAGTAACATCTGAATTTGCTCTTAGTAAGGGTTTCACTAGAATCCTACGCAATTCACACACCGGACATCCTTCCCCTAAATTTAGTATGTACAGTGTTATGTAAACAAAGTGGCAAAAGCATATCGACGTAATATTTCTTTGTATGATGTATGATTTATATTTTTATTTTACCATGTACATTTACAGTAGTCACAGAATACTGTACTATACCAAAAATATGTAAAACGATCGGCCTCGCCCGAGCAGATAGCCAGGGTGGTAAATAAACTTACTTAACTTAACCTAAAAGTAAGTAAGTGGGTAGATGAATAGACAATACAATGAATAGGTAGATTAATAAGTAGATAGATATTAAGATAAATTCATTCGAAAATAGCTAAAAAAAAAAAAAAAAATACACAAACACACAAACACAACATACAAACACAGAAACACACGCAGTCACAAACAAAAAAGTACAAACACACGCAAAAAAAAACAACACAAAACTCAAATACAAACATACAAACACACACACAAATAAACATACAATCACAAAAAAAAAAAAAAAAACACGCACACAAACACACAGACGCATTTTACCAATCCTCCTCTGTGTCCCTCGCATCGACTTCGAATTAACCCTCTAGTTTTCCGCCTAACAACAATGCTATAAATAATTTACGTAAAGGGAACAATTGACAGACACATAATTTCCTAAAAACGACGACGCGGCGGAGGCGAGGTGAGCAACAGAACACGTGAGAGTTCTAAGTTACTTTTTCTAAGTTATTTTTAAGTTACATGGTCATGAAACGCCCTTTAAAATGTAGAATTTTTTTTCCTTCGATTTCACTTTTGCAATTATTATGCTTTATTTTATTTTTCCTACTTATTCCCTGGTTCTTGCATAGGCAGTC
>NC_061834.1:243051-250551 GCF_019202785.1 Penaeus chinensis | reverse complement strand
CTCGAAGTCCAGCACGGAGTCTGGGCGAGCGGTTGCCATGGTTACGGTAGCCAGGACAGCCACGAGGACGAGAATCTGGAACGATGGACGTTTTTTTTTTTTTTTCGTTTAATTTATATTTCATTTGTTTGTGACTTGGTTAGCTTGTTTGTCTGTCTGTTTGTGTATGTCATTGCTTTGATCATCTGAAGCTTTAAAAAATACAATGAAATTTTTATTTCCATTTTTTAAATTCTTTTTAATCCTTATTCTTTCTTTACATTTTTTATATCTCTCTCCTAATCTCCTTCTCCGTCTTCATATTTTTTTGTTCTTCTTCTAACTCTCCTTATCATTATTTTCAGTCGTTTCTAAGACAAAGCTAAAATTCCATGTAAACTCTCAACTAACAAAATAATAACAAAAATAAAGTTTCACACAGATAGCAATAGCAATGAACAACTTACATTAAACTTCATTGTGGAAATGGAGAACGAACTTCCCGGGAAACCTGAAGAACAGAAGAATAGACTCGTGTTGTTCTGTTCTGTTACGTTGTCGCTTGAAGAGTACGATGCTGATGGCAGTCGAGTCTTCGTTAAATACTAGCGATAGAGGGCGGGGCACATTTGGGGAGGGTGGGGAAGGGGGGAGGGGTGGGGGAGAGGGGGGGGAAGTAGGGGGGAGAAACAGAATAGTGAGAGGTATTGGAGGGGAGATTTTTATGACCTAGGGATTTATTTTACATCACTTTCTTCTTATTTTTTCCATCTTTTATTCATTTATCTTCCCCTCCTTTTCCTCTCTTCCTCTTCTATATTCATCCTTCTCTCATTTCTCTCTTTCCCCATAGCCTCGAACTTTCTCCTCTCACTCTCCTCTCTCGTCTTCTCCCTCTTTTTCCCCTCTCTCTCTTTCGCAACCCCTTGTCCCTCTCCACCTGTCCCCTCACTCTCACCTTTCCCTCCATTTTCCCCTTTCTCTCCTTCCCCTTCTTGTACTCCTCTTCCTCTTCCCCCTCCTTCCCCTCCTCCCCTTCCTCCTCCTCCCTTCCTCTTTCCCCTCCTTCCTCTCCCCTCTATCTCTTCCTCTTCCTTCCTCTCCCCTCTTCCTCTTTCCCCTCCTTCCTCTCCCTCCTCTTTCTTCCTCCCCTTCCTCTTCCCCCTCCTTCCTCCCAACCTCCTCTTCCCCCTCCTTCCCCCTTCTTCCTCCTCTCCTCCCCACCTCCTCTTCCTCCTCCTTCCTCCTTTTTCCTCCCCACCTCCTCTTCCCCTCTTTCCCCTTCCCCTCCTTCCCCTATAACCAAACGGAGAAGTGAACACGAGGGAAAGCGCACAGCCCTCCAAGCCCTTGCCACAAGAAAGGCAGATCCGCGCGACCTTTGCTGTGAGGTCGCGCGCCGTCGGGTTCTCTCCGCCGACCTGCATTGCCTCGTCGTGTTGTTGCGCTGTTATTATGTTATTTCTGTTGTTATTTGGTGCATGAGTGTCATTTTCATCGTCAGTATTGGTTTGTATGTGTATTAACATTGTTATTGATATTATTGTTATTATTGTTATTATTATCATCATTATCGTTATTCTAATTCATATTATTGTTATTATTAATAGCATTTTCATTATTACTAATATTGTTATTGGTGTTACCCTCATCATGATCATTATTATTTTTTTATTATTATTATTGTTATCATTATCATCAGTATTCGGATGATGATGATTATTATTATCATCATTATCATCATTATGAAATCCGTGTAAAACCGCACTCATCATTATTATTATTTTTCACTAATACTATTTTTATTATGTTCTATTATTATTACTATTACCATTATTATTATTATCATTATTATAATTATTATCATTATTGTTGTTAGTAGTAGTATTATTATAATTATCATTATTCCTATTAGTATTATTATTGTTATTATTATTATCATACTTATCATTATTGTCATTGTTGTTATTATTATCATAATTATTATTGTTATTATCAATATTACTGTCAATATTATTATTACAATTAATATTATTATTATTGTTACCGTTATTGTTATTTTTATCATTGTTATTGTTATTATCATTATAATTATTTTATCATTATTATCATTATTACTATTGCTATTATTTTATTATGATTATGATTATTATTATTACCATTAATATAATTATCAATGTTAATAGTATAGTTATATTAATAATAACAATGATAATAATAATAATAACAATAATAGATAATAGTAATAATAATGACAATAATAATGTTAAGAATAATAATGATGATAATAATAATAATAATAATAATATTAACAATGATAATGGTAATAATTAATCATTATTATCATTATCATTAATATTACTATTATTATTGATGTTATTATTATTTTTATTATTGTTATTCTTATCATCATCAATATTATTATTGTTGTCGATTTTATTATTATCATTATCAGTTATAATGTTAATTATTACTATCAATATTATTATTATTATTACTTCTACTACTATTATCATAAAAAATTTTGTTATTATTATTAATATTATCATCAGCATTATTATTACTGTTATTCCGTCCCTGTTTTTATCATTGTCATTATCATTATAAGTGTTTTTATTGCTGTATTGTTATTATCATTATTATTGTTATTGTTACTTTTATTGTTATTATCAATTGATATTATTATCACTATAGTTATCATTATTATCATTATTATTAATATTATTTTCACTATTATTATTATCATTACTATTATTATTATCAACAATGACAATAAAAATATTTATCATTATTGTTATTTTTATCATTGTTATTGTTATTATCATTATAATTATTATTATCATTATTATTATTATTATCATTATTATTATTATTATTATCATTATCGTTATTATTATCACTATTATCATTATTGTTATTGTTATCATTCTTCTTATTGTTATTATTATTATTATTATTATTATTATCATTATTATTATTATTATTATTATTATTATTATTACTATCACTATTATCATTATTATTATTATTACTATCACTATTATCATTATTATTATTATTATTATCATTATTATTATTATTATTATCATTATTATTATTATTATTATTATTATTATTATTATTATTATTATTATTATTATTATTATCATTATTATTATTATTAACATTATGATCATTATTATTATTATTATTATTATCATTATTATTATTATTACTATCACTATTATCATTATTATTATTATTATCATTATTATTATTATTATTATCATTATTATTTATTATCATTATTATTATTATTATCATTATTATTATTATTATTATCATTATTATTATTATTATTATTATTATCATTATTATTATTATTATTATCATTATTATTATTATTATTATTACTATCACTATTATCATTATTATTATTATTATTATTATTATCATTATTATTATTATTATCATTATTGTTATTATTATCATTATTATTATTATTACTATCACTATTATCATTATTATTATTATTATCATTATTATTATTATTATTATTATTATCATTATTATTATTATTATTATTATTGTTATCATTATTATTATTATTATTATTATTATCATTATCGTTATTATTATCACTATTATCATTATTATTATTATTATCATTATTATTATTATTATCATTATCGTTATTATTGTTAGTGTTATCATTATTATCATATTATTATATTATTATTATTTTTTATCATTATTATTATTATTATCATTATTATTATTATTATTATTATTATCATTATTATTATTATTATCATTATTATTATTATTATTATTATTATTATTATCATTATTATTATTATTATTATTATTATTATTATTATTATTATTATCATTATTATTATTATTATTATTATTATTATTATCATTATTATTATTATTATTATCATTATTATTATTATTATTATTATTATTATTATTATCATTATTATTATTATTATCATTATTATTATTATTATCATTATTATTATTATTATTATCATTATCATTATTATTATTATCATTATTATTATTATTATTATCATTATTATTATTATTATTATTATCATTATTATTATTATTATCATTATTATTATTATCATTATTATTATTATCATTATTATTATTATTATTATTATTATCATTATTATTATTATTATCATTATTATTATTATTATCATTATTATTATTATTATCATTATTATTATTATTATTATTATCATTATTATTATTATTATCATTATTATTATTATTATCATTATTATTATTATTATTATTATTATTATTATTATTATCATTATTATTATTATTTTGTCTGTTTCTTTCATTACAACTAATCTCCATTACTGTGGCAGGGAAGAAGAGGCCCTGGCATCGTCGAGCTGCGTGACCCACAGTATGTGTGGTTCTCTTTAGTTACAAATCTTGTTGGGTACACAGGCGGCGAATAATATGCGTTTTCAGAGTTGTATGGCCTTTGGCGTATACTGTTATTAGGATTGTTGGGATTTACATAAATTTCTATTGGTTCAATAATAAGAGAAACTGTATGTTTGATATTTTATTGACGTGGCGGTCTACATGGCAAGGAGCCAACAACTACCTGTGTTCATTTCGATTATCAACATAAGAAATAGGGCCCTATCGTCCTCTGCTTTCTCCTTCCATTCGTATCGTTCCCCGTCTTCTTCTTCCACTCAATTGTTTCTCCTTCTTCCCCTGTCCTTATCGCTCTCCTCCTTCTTCTTCCTCCCCAAAGGCTCCCTGGTTGCCGTCCGCCGCCATTCCGTCGTGGTTCACGGGCACGGCGTTCGACTCCAGCACCCGGTAGCCGTCCTCGTCGGCGACGTACTTGACGTGGAACTCCTCGCCTTCGGGGGACGTCCAGCTGCAGGGGGGTCATTGAGGATCAACACTGGAGTCATGTTAGGTGTAGAATGAATTATAGTGTTGTATCATTAAACTAGCCTAATGCGGTATTTATCGGGAAAACATCTCTTCCTTAATAATCTGATCCAAAACACATTCCTGAAATGACAGACGATTATGAGGATCTGGCTTCCTGCTCTTTGCTGACCTGTAGGATCCTTCCACGTGCTCCCCGGCGTCTCCCTCCTGCTGGTGCTGGTGATCCTCGCCCTCGAAGTCCAGGATTTCTGGTCGAGCTGTAACCAACATTGCCATGGCCAACACCACGAGCAATGTCTGTAAGGAAAAAATCGCTTTTACCATTTCTCGGATATTTACCAGTGATATTTCCAACCTGTAGAAAGATCATATTTCTTTTGAACTTTCTCTGTACAATGTAAAATATGCAGCATTTAAAGTGTCCATACACGTTCAGACAATGCTTCAAAGAACACCAACCATAGACTTCATCATGATGCAAATTTCCGAGGTCTTTACTGTGTTAGACAAAGCAGTGTTATGACACCCACCTCCCTCATAGCAGGTCTTTTATACTAAACGAAGGGAAGGAAATCCACACCACAGACACAGGTAACGCTCTAGTGTCTTTGTTTTCGGCTCGTTGGTCAAAGGAAGGCCAGGCTATGAAAAAGGGAAGGAAAACATTATGCTGTTTGTCAGGGCCATGGAGCAAGAGGGTGAAGGTCACAGAGGCGATGTACGTGGTTGAGAACTTTGTACTTTGGTGCCTTTTTGGATTCAGACATTTAATAAGGTTATTTTGTTTCGGTTTTTACCTCATGCACGCCCACATAGACGTACATACACATAAATTTGTATACCCATACACACGAATCTTTATTTAATAAGGTTATTTTGTTTCGGTTTTTACCTCATGCACGCCCACATAGACGTACATACACATAAATTTGTATACCCATACACACGAATCTTCTTCGAAAAATGTGGAATCAGATGTACATATTCGTGTAGATATAGAAACATACTTGTATATATGTATATAAAGCTAAAATATGACCACTCTAGATATGACCAAGAGTGAGTAGGACTCCGCCAATTTGAACTGGGTCAAATTGGCTATATACACACACAAATACATATATACATATATATATACATACATATATATACTGATTAGGGCTAAGCCCAATTGACCTTGGTCAAAATATACATATATTTATATACACACTCTTATGTACATATATATGCATATATATATATATATATATATATATATATATATATATATATATATATATATATGTGTGTGTGTGTGTGTGTGTATATATAGGCATATATATGTATAAATGTTTAATACACATACACCTGTATGTGTATATAAGTATATATATACATACATACATATATATCTGTTTACATTGGCTAGAATTACACATACATACAAACAAAAACACACGCATCCCTTTCCTTATTTTCCTCCTCCTCCAAAAGGAATTCTCTCTCACTCTCTATCTCCCTCGGTATGTGTGTGTATTTGCATGTACATAGATTAATACATGGCTAAAAGCCTCTTCCCAAACACCCTCCATTTCCTTTCTCCCTCATGTTTCCTTTTCCTCGGGCTCCTTCTTCCTATCAAGGCATAGAGCTAACTTTTTCCTCTTTGCGTGCAGGAGGCCATTGGAAACACGAGCATCTGGCAGAGAAACAGGCATCGCATGTCCAGAAAGTTAACGGTATAGCATAAGCCTCATTAGAAACAACTCATTGCTGGATCTGTGGAGTGGCTACTTCCATTTCATTTGGGGAACAATGGTCTTTAATAAACTAATTCCATCTCGCCGTTAATTTCTTGATGTTTGTATGTAGAAAAGGTATGAATGAAAATGAATATCTTCACAATACAGGAGATGTATTTGATGTATTTGACCGATCAATTACATCAAATACATCTCTTGTATTGTGAAGATATTCATTCTCATTCATACCTTTTCTACATTCGTCTACATGGATGCGGTTCATCCCTGATGTTCTCTTCTTTTCTACTGATTTTTTTTTTTCTGTTTTATATGAATTCGATAAATAAATTCACAAAAAAAAAAAAAAAAAAAATATTGGGAAGCTTAAAGTTGTCCTGCCAATGGCCTATATTTTTTAATTTCACTAATAAGATGCGTCATATTTCTTCCATCGTTTTCTCTCTCTCAAATAATTTTTCTGAAGTTCCAGTTTAATTTTTCTTTTTTCCTTTTTATGCCCTGTACTATCCAATAAGATACAATAATTGTACAAAAATCTTAGTCTAATCCTATTCACATGAAACTTTTTATTTTTTTATTCATTAACTTGTCAGTCTCCCGAGTTACCTTCTCCTCCCTTTTGTATTTCATGTTTATTTATTTATTTATTTATTATTATTATTATTATTATTATTATTATTATTATTATTATTATTATTATTATTATTATTATTATTATTATTATCATTATTATTATTATTTTGTCTGTTTCTTTCGTTACAACTAATCTCCATTACTGTGGCAGGGAAGAAGAGGCCCTGGCATCGTCGAGCTGCGTGACCCACAGTATGTGTGGTTCTCTTTAGTTACAAATCTT
>NC_061834.1:218051-220551 GCF_019202785.1 Penaeus chinensis | reverse complement strand
TTTATATATATTTTTTCCAATCCCTTTTTTTCTCCTTGGATATTGCGAGATATGTCCTTCGGCAGAAATATATGTCCGTGTCCTAAAACTTCAGCAATATCAGTTGAACTGCTGTTGAGATCAGACACGTTTTTCACCAAATTCCTGAAGTGGCCCCACCCTTCCTACATTATCAAACACGTACACCCACATACACACAAATACTCACACATACATGTACACAAATACTCACACACACATGCACACAAATACTCACACATGTATTCACACAAATACTCACACACACTTGCACACAAATACTCACACACACATGCACACAAATACTCACACACACATGCACACAAATACTCACACTCACTTGCACACAAATACTCACACATACATTTACACAAATACTCACACACACATACACACAAATACTCACACATGTATCCACACAAATTCGAACACACACATACACACAAATACTCACACATGTATTCACACAAATACTCACACACACTTGCACACAAATACTCACACACACATGCACACAAATACTCACACACACATGCACACAAATACTCACACTCACTTGCACACAAATACTCACACATACATTTACACAAATACTCACACACACATACACACAAATAATCACACATGTATCCACACAAATACGAACACACACATACACACAATAACCCACCTTACACACACGCACACAAACACACACACACACATGTATATACACTAACCAATCCTTTATTGATTACATACCTCAATATGTAATAAAGAGGCTGGTTTTTCGAGTGCATTTTATATATACTCTCTTACCCTGTGATATGTTTTTTTTTTTTTTTGCCAAAAGAGAGTATTAATAATGATAATGACAATAACAACAACAATAATAATATAATATAATATTGATAATAATAATGGTAACAATAATAATAATAATAATAATAATAATAATAACAACAATAATAATGACAACGATGATGATAGTAATAGTAATAATAATGATTTTAATAATAATAATAATAATAATAATAGTAGCAATGATAATAATAACAATAATATTGATAATAGCAACAATAGTAATAAAACTAATGATAATAACAATAAAAATGATAACAATGATGATGTTGATGATGATGATGATTGTGAAGGTGAGGATCATAATCCTGATGATGATATTGAGAAAAAATGAAACCATTTTAGCTCATCATCTCACTAAAATACAACGAATTCATCTTACTCTCAATCACACTTTAACGTAGGCTATATTACGTATCTGAAAGACAGTAAATCTCTGAAATGACTTTTATCTACCTTATTTATTGATAATGCATTGGAGGCGGATCAATATTACGTCACAGATATCAGTACCAGTTCAGAGGACAGAGTCATTGTGTGCTTTGAACTCAAGGTGAATGAATGGGCGGGTGCGGGCGGGTGGGGGGGAGGGAGAGAGAGAGAGAGAGATAGAGAGAGAGAGAGAGAGAGAGAGAGAGAGAGAGAGAGAGAGAGAGAGAGAGAGAGAGAGAGCTTAGAGGGGACAAGGATGGGGAAGGGATGGAGGAAGGGGAGGGGAGAGGGGTGTGTGTGTGTGTGTGTGTGTGTGTGTGTGTGTGTGTGTGTGTGTGTGTGTGTGTGTGTCTGTATGTGTTAATACTGATCGTGATTAAATATATCCCCTAAACGAAGTGACAGCCTCAAAAGGAGACCAGACTAAACCATCTGCCGTTTTCTTGTTTTTGTTGTCTATATCAACCTTGACGACGGGGAGGAGGGGGGGAGGGGGGGGAGGGATTGTTGGTACCCGGTAACGGAGATCTAAAATTACTGTTTGATGATAGTGGTGGTTATAATAATAGCACTATAATCAGTTGTAGTAGTAATATTGTAGTGCAGTGTAGTAAGGTAGTTGCAGTAGGAATAGCAGCAGTAGTAGTGGTAGTAGTATTAATAGTATCATTTGAAACAATAATAATAATGATGATGATGACGATGATAATGATAGTAATACCTGTTATTACTACCATTGTTGCTACTACTGCTACAACTACTGCTACTACTATTAGTACGACTATTACTACTAGTAATAATAATGACAATGATTATAATATTCACAGTAATAACAATGATGATAATAATAATGATAATAATGATAACAACAATTACGAAAATAAAATATAATGGTAGTAATAGCACCAACTGTAATAATAAAAAAAAACTAATAATAAAGTCAAAAAGTTGTTTGAAGTTCTACTTAATCAATTTAGAATAAACTATATTCGATTCGTGTTTGTGTAGGATATGACGTCACGAATGAACTATAATATGAGGTTTCAATGTTTGCTTTATTTCCTTCATTTGCTTCTTTCCTTTACTTATATTCTGTTATCTCTATATTCATTGTTCATATCTCATTCTTTCCATATCACTTTTTATCACTTTAGGATAATATAGACTCAGTTAACTCCACCATTGTCATGTCATACTAAATAAGACTGCA
>NC_061834.1:193051-203051 GCF_019202785.1 Penaeus chinensis | reverse complement strand
AGAGAGATCTATACCGACTTTCTCGACGAGGTCGTGGAGTCTCGTGGCAAAGGGCCTAATGCCTCCATTGCCATTAGGGTGGCTCGGGTCTCGAGCCACCTTTGCGGCATAGGTCAGTGCTAACTGGCCGCGTCTGAGTCGGAGGGGAGGTACTCCTGACTCCACCTCAAGACGCTCGATCCGAGTACATTTTAGGGCTCCAAGACACACACGCAAACAAGCATTCTGAACAGCATCCAAACCTTTCAAACTTGTTTTCGATGCCGAGCCATACACGATTGACCCATAATCTACTTTAGACCTAATCAGGGCTTTATATACCATTAGCAAAGACTGTCTATCAGCTCCCCATTTATTACCAGAAATGCACTTTAATAAATTTAGTGCTCTTTGACATTTATTTTTTAACTGACCAATGTGGTCTTTCCAATTGAGTCTACTATCAAAAAGTAGCCCAAGAAATCTTGCAGAATTTTGAATAGGTATTGGGTGGTTGTCTAGAGTTAGCCTGATGTTCGGCTTCCTCCTATGTGAAAAAATTACCCCAATACTCTTTCTAATGGAAAACTTAAAACCCCACTGGAGGCCCCAGTTATGAATCATATCCAGTGCCAATTGGATGCGATTTGCTGAGAATTCTGCATTATTGCTGGAATGCCATAATGCACAATCATCAGCGTACAGTGAGTATTTAAGATTCCGAGGAGGAGCTGGTAAGATGTCATTGATCATACATAGAAATAGAGTTGGTGACAAGACACTTCCTTGTGGGACCCCGTTTGCTTGGACAAAAATGTCCGAAAAAGTGACATTGTCAGAAAACAATTTGACAGAAAACGTTCTGTCAGAAATGAAATTTTGTATAAAACAAGGCAAGTTTCCACGTAATCCGAAAGCATAAAGTTTTCTGAGTAGGCCATATCGCCATGTCATGTCGTAGGCTTTTTCTATATCTAAAAATACTGAAATCAAAAAATCTTTTTTGGCAATTGCCTCTTGAATATGACTGTCCAGCTTTACTAGTTGATCGAGAGTTTGGCGTCCCTTTCGGAAGCCGCACTGCTCGTCAACTAGCAAATTACTGGAATTTAGAAAATGCAATAGCCTACTGTTAACAATTCTTTCCATGACCTTGCATAAGCAACTTGTCAACGCAATTGGGCGGTAGGAGATGGCAAATCTGGGATTACCCCCTCCTTTCAATATGGGAATGATGTGGGCGAAGTGCCATGAGTTTGGAAAAGTGTGGCTTTTCCAAATTTCATTGTACACTTCTAGCAACTTAATCATGTCATCATGATTAAGATGCTTTATCATCTCATATCGAATCTCATCGGGGCCTGGGGATGTTCCTCTACAGGCTTCTAGGGCTCGGACAAGCTCATCTATTGTTAGATCTTTATTGTAATCAAAATCATCTCCTGTGGCAAAGTGAATTGGTTGCAGCTCAGCCGCTTCCTTGATGGGCAGGAATGCGTGATGGTAGTTTGCTGAGCTGCTTGTATGAGAGAACTGCCTGGCGAGTGCATTAGCAATGTCTCTAGGTGAATCGATGTTATTTCCCTCTTCAATGATGTTATTGATTTTGAAAGATGTTTTTTTCTTATTGATTTTATTGATTGTGGACCAAACCTCTGATATTTTGGTATTGCTATTTATTGTAGAGACAAAGCTCCGCCAGGAGTCTCTTTTTGCTTGTCTTATTACTCTACGAGCCCTAGCTCTTGCTTGTTTGTATTTGCAAAAGTTCTCATTTGTGATGTTTTTTTGGAAAAGCCTGTAGGCCTTATTGCGTCGGCACAGCGCCCTGCGGCAATCTGGTGTCCACCATGGAACTCTATGCTTAACGCTATCTGTCGAAGTTTTAGGAATGGATAGCAAAGCTGCTTCTATAATCGAATTCTGAATATTGCTTACTTTATCATCAATGGTTTCTCCAACAAGTTCGAGCTTGACGCTCCTTGTGAAGGCGACCCAGTCTGCTTTTTTTACGTTAAATTTTGGCGCTGAAGGCGTTCTCACTGTGTCGCATGAATATTTAATCAAGATAGGAAGATGATCGCTTCCCAACGAGTCGTCAATGGTGTGCCACAGGCACTTGGCTGCTACTGATGATGAGACCAGTGATATGTCTATAAAGCTCAAATTCCCGGTATTATCGTCCACCCGCGTGGGACTACCATCATTCAGAAGGACTAGATCAGACTCGTTAATCAACTTAACTACTTGCTCACCTCTACCATCCACCCGTAGGGAACCCCATAACGTATGATGAGCATTAAAATCACCTAAAATTACTTTATTTTGTGGCAGACGTTCCTGAAGAGCAAAAAGCTCATCATAGATTATCACTTTATCAGGCGGACAGTAAACTGAACATATAGCCAGATACGTGCCATTAATTTTTACTTTGCATGCGACAAACTCCAAAGTAGAATCAATAGTCACTTCTGTAAAAGGGAGGCTTTGGTGGATGTACATGGCGACTCCGCCTCCACCCCTACCCTCACGATCCTTCCGACATAAATGGTAGTTCCTGAGCGATACGACCTCGTCCGAGACGAGGTTTGTCAAATGAGTTTCTTGGAGAACGATAATAACGGGAGCATAGGACGAGGCTAATAATTTAAGGTCATTTACTTTAGATCTAATACTTCGACAGTTCCATTGTATAATGGTTGACGCGATGATTACGTTTTATGGGGTTTGGAAGTGCCTTGTCCACCAGTTTTTATTTTCTTTTTATGGGAGGGAGGCGCCTCCTCTCCCTCGCTTCCCGGGGACCTCTCACGGGATGGTTTGGAGACAGAAGCCTCCATGTCCTGCACCTCCTGGCGAGGGAGACGATTGACAGACTGCGACCTGCTTCTCTCTCGAGAAACCGATCGCGAGCCAGACGAAGTCCTCACAGGAGTAGCCCGGACGGGAAGGTGCGCTCCGGACTGTGATTCGGTATCTTCCTCCTTATGATGTTTTGGCTGGGTTGATGCAGCCATTTGGTCGACCAATTTTGTCAGTTGATATACTTTAATGTTTAGTTCTTTAACGGTTTGTTTAAGTTCAGCAATTTCCTTATCCTTCGCTGCAAGCTGTTGACTGACATCACTTGTACTAGGGGTGTTGTTAGTTACTGCTGCAGCATAGGAAGTATCGGGTTTGTGTGTCAAACTTTCCACTTTCCTCTTAGCTTCAGTATAACTAACTTCATGCTTTCTCATATATGCCAATGTTTCAGTCTCCTTCTTCAGGATGCTGCACTCGGCAGATCCTGAATGATGGGGACCTTCACAGTTAGCACATTTGGAAATTTTGCTAGTACATGTGATGGTGTCATGGGCCTCAGCACATTTACGGCAAGTGAATTTAGAAGAATCTTTGTCAATACATCTTAATGAGGTGTGTCCGAATTTTTGGCATCTATTACAATGCATTGGCTTTTGGACATAAGGTCTTACTTGAACACGTTCATAACCGACATTGACATATTCTGGGATTTTATTCAAAGCAAAGGTCAAAAAACACAGTCCAGTTTTCGTTCGTACATTCCCGTCCTTCTTGGTCATACAATGAACGTCCACTACGTCTTGGTCCTTCATGCTCTCAAGAATTTCACTTTCTTCCATCGTCCTCAAATCCCTGTGAAAGATTACTCCCTTACAGGTATTTGGGCCAATAGGAATAGTTACTTTAACTCGAAGATCATGAATTTGCGTCAGCTTAAGTAAATCCTTAATCTGGGAGTTGTATTGTACTTTTACAAGGAGGCTTCCATCTCGCAATTTTTTGACAAAATCGAAATCGCCGTCCACTTGACCATCAAGGACCTTTTTGATGATAAAGGGGTTTACGTTCATAAGCGACTGATTTTCGTTCACGCATTTTACATTCGCGAACCTTGCATTCTGGGTGGGGATTGTGAAAAGTGGTCGTCTCGTCTTGTCATTAGTGGGGGTACCATTATTCGTCATCAGATTAGTCGTAGAAGGGTCTTTAGTCGCCCCTCCTCCTTTAGGAGGAGAAGGGGTAGCCGGGGAGTCATTCATTCTGGGTATCGGACCAGGTCCGACCCCTCTGCTCAAAGTCGTAGTCCTGAAGGGACAAAAACCTCTTAACTGTTGTTATCAACCTAACTGCAATAGCTAAGAGAGTAGATCAGTATTTCGTCCTCTACCCCCTCAGTGGAAGCCTGGTTGCGTTCTCCAGTACCACAGAGGGATCGAGTTATGTGTGGGACACTTCCTTACCGCCGAACTTGCCTAGGCGAAGGACGGTAATTCAATGCCCACCCCCCAAGCGAATACGGGAGTTCCGAGGAACTCCGGTAGGCTCAGGAAAGTCACATTAAGATGAAAAGAAATCAGGACCAAAGAAAAAGTGCGCCCAAATGACGCCCCAGACTACTGGGCCTCCCTACCCAGGGGTCAAAGCCACAAGGGCTACCCTGGTGTAGAAGAGAGCTGCGGGTCTGGGGTGGGGTGCTGACTACTACTACTGTAGCCTCGTGTCACCTGCAAAGCAAGAGCACTGAAGGTGCTGGCAAAGCACAACAAATGTTCTGCAATTACAGGATTTTACTTTAATTTAGTTACGTTAAGAAAAACTCAGAAACAATAATGTCAGGCGAGACGAGAGGCCCCGGGCTCCAGGGTAGCTCAAGTGGCGCAAGACTTATTATTTATTGTTGCTGCGTTTAAACAAGGTGTTGTCTCTTCAAGAGTTCGAACACGAGTGACGAATGACAATAATTCTTTCTTCTTTGTTGGATTTCTTGGCTATCAACCAGCGGCATGTGGCCAAGGTTATTAAGCCAATGGATCCTATTTATTCTTTCAATCTATATAAGGTCATAAAGTTTTGTCTCCCTTAAAAAAGTGATTACTTTACTGATGATCTTTTCGTCATCTGATAGAAGATTTGATGTTGTTAAATCTTTATTTTTTAATCTAAAGTAATTTATTATTTTGTTTCGTTGGTTATTAAAGTTTTGACATGCTATTAGGATGTGGTCAATGGTCATGTTGGAGGAGCATGTCTGGCACTGTGGAGGGTATTTTTTTTCTATGTAGGGAGTGAGGTGGGTAAGTCTTGAGGCGTTGACCCTAAGGCGGGCCAACACCACCTCCTCCCTTCTATCTTTCCTGTGGGATGTGTCCCACAGTTCTATATTTTGTCTAATTTTGTGTGTGAGTTGGAGGTTGGTCCACTCACTTTGCCACAGGAGATGTATTTTTGCTTTTATAAGAGACACAAAACACCTGAGATCTGTACGAACTATGGTAGTGTCCAGATCGCCAGTTGACCCGGCTAGTTTGTCAGCCTGTTCATTACCATGGATACCAGAGTGACCTGGTACCCATATCAGTTTGATTGATTTGTTGGCACCGTGTAACTTACGAATGATATTACCCAGCAGTTCATTTTTAGTGGTTTCTAAGGATTTAATAGCTTTAAGTGAACTTAATGAATCTGAAAAAATGACTATTCTATCGTGGGTCGTCGATAGTGCAAAATCTATGGCTTTATCAATGGCAAATAGTTCAGCAAGAAAAATCGATGTATGATTCGGCAATCTAAACTTTAGGTCACATTCAGTCGACCATACACCCGCACCTACACACTCATCTGTCTTGGAGCCGTCGGTATATATATGAAAAAAGGAAAGATGTTTAATAAGGATCTCTCTGAACCTCTGGCGTACCTCACCCTCCGGCGCCATGGCCTTGGCTGATGGAAGCCAGGCTTCCATGATAGAAAAATTGGGGGTTTCCCATGGCGCTATATTTGACTGAACCAGGGTATCGATGGTAGAGAGATCTATACCGACTTTCTCGACGAGGTCGTGGAGTCTCGTGGCAAAGGGCCTAATGCCTCCATTGCCATTAGGGTGGCTCGGGTCTCGAGCCACCTTTGCGGCATAGGTCAGTGCTAACTGGCCGCGTCTGAGTCGGAGGGGAGGTACTCCTGACTCCACCTCAAGACGCTCGATCCGAGTACATTTTAGGGCTCCAAGACACACACGCAAACAAGCATTCTGAACAGCATCCAAACCTTTCAAACTTGTTTTCGATGCCGAGCCATACACGATTGACCCATAATCTACTTTAGACCTAATCAGGGCTTTATATACCATTAGCAAAGACTGTCTATCAGCTCCCCATTTATTACCAGAAATGCACTTTAATAAATTTAGTGCTCTTTGACATTTATTTTTTAACTGACCAATGTGGTCTTTCCAATTGAGTCTACTATCAAAAAGTAGCCCAAGAAATCTTGCAGAATTTTGAATAGGTATTGGGTGGTTGTCTAGAGTTAGCCTGATGTTCGGCTTCCTCCTATGTGAAAAAAATTACCCCAATACTCTTTCTAATGGAAAACTTAAAACCCCACTGGAGGCCCCAGTTATGAATCATATCCAGTGCCAATTGGATGCGATTTGCTGAGAATTCTGCATTATTGCTGGAATGCCATAATGCACAATCATCAGCGTACAGTGAGTATTTAAGATTCCGAGGAGGAGCTGGTAAGATGTCATTGATCATACATAGAAATAGAGTTGGTGACAAGACACTTCCTTGTGGGACCCCGTTTGCTTGGACAAAAATGTCCGAAAAAGTGACATTGTCAGAAAACAATTTGACAGAAAACGTTCTGTCAGAAATGAAATTTTGTATAAAACAAGGCAAGTTTCCACGTAATCCGAAAGCATAAAGTTTTCTGAGTAGGCCATATCGCCATGTCATGTCGTAGGCTTTTTCTATATCTAAAAATACTGAAATCAAAAAATCTTTTTTGGCAATTGCCTCTTGAATATGACTGTCCAGCTTTACTAGTTGATCGAGAGTTTGGCGTCCCTTTCGGAAGCCGCACTGCTCGTCAACTAGCAAATTACTGGAATTTAGAAAATGCAATAGCCTACTGTTAACAATTCTTTCCATGACCTTGCATAAGCAACTTGTCAACGCAATTGGGCGGTAGGAGATGGCAAATCTGGGATTACCCCCTCCTTTCAATATGGGAATGATGTGGGCGAAGTGCCATGAGTTTGGAAAAGTGTGGCTTTTCCAAATTTCATTGTACACTTCTAGCAACTTAATCATGTCATCATGATTAAGATGCTTTATCATCTCATATCGAATCTCATCGGGGCCTGGGGATGTTCCTCTACAGGCTTCTAGGGCTCGGACAAGCTCATCTATTGTTAGATCTTTATTGTAATCAAAATCATCTCCTGTGGCAAAGTGAATTGGTTGCAGCTCAGCCGCTTCCTTGATGGGCAGGAATGCGTGATGGTAGTTTGCTGAGCTGCTTGTATGAGAGAACTGCCTGGCGAGTGCATTAGCAATGTCTCTAGGTGAATCGATGTTATTTCCCTCTTCAATGATGTTATTGATTTTGAAAGATGTTTTTTTCTTATTGATTTTATTGATTGTGGACCAAACCTCTGATATTTTGGTATTGCTATTTATTGTAGAGACAAAGCTCCGCCAGGAGTCTCTTTTTGCTTGTCTTATTACTCTACGAGCCCTAGCTCTTGCTTGTTTGTATTTGCAAAAGTTCTCATTTGTGATGTTTTTTTGGAAAAGCCTGTAGGCCTTATTGCGTCGGCACAGCGCCCTGCGGCAATCTGGTGTCCACCATGGAACTCTATGCTTAACGCTATCTGTCGAAGTTTTAGGAATGGATAGCAAAGCTGCTTCTATAATCGAATTCTGAATATTGCTTACTTTATCATCAATGGTTTCTCCAACAAGTTCGAGCTTGACGCTCCTTGTGAAGGCGACCCAGTCTGCTTTTTTTACGTTAAATTTTGGCGCTGAAGGCGTTCTCACTGTGTCGCATGAATATTTAATCAAGATAGGAAGATGATCGCTTCCCAACGAGTCGTCAATGGTGTGCCACAGGCACTTGGCTGCTACTGATGATGAGACCAGTGATATGTCTATAAAGCTCAAATTCCCGGTATTATCGTCCACCCGCGTGGGACTACCATCATTCAGAAGGACTAGATCAGACTCGTTAATCAACTTAACTACTTGCTCACCTCTACCATCCACCCGTAGGGAACCCCATAACGTATGATGAGCATTAAAATCACCTAAAATTACTTTATTTTGTGGCAGACGTTCCTGAAGAGCAAAAAGCTCATCATAGATTATCACTTTATCAGGCGGACAGTAAACTGAACATATAGCCAGATACGTGCCATTAATTTTTACTTTGCATGCGACAAACTCCAAAGTAGAATCAATAGTCACTTCTGTAAAAGGGAGGCTTTGGTGGATGTACATGGCGACTCCGCCTCCACCCCTACCCTCACGATCCTTCCGACATAAATGGTAGTTCCTGAGCGATACGACCTCGTCCGAGACGAGGTTTGTCAAATGAGTTTCTTGGAGAACGATAATAACGGGAGCATAGGACGAGGCTAATAATTTAAGGTCATTTACTTTAGATCTAATACTTCGACAGTTCCATTGTATAATGGTTGACGCGATGATTACGTTTTATGGGGTTTGGAAGTGCCTTGTCCACCAGTTTTTATTTTCTTTTTATGGGAGGGAGGCGCCTCCTCTCCCTCGCTTCCCGGGGACCTCTCACGGGATGGTTTGGAGACAGAAGCCTCCATGTCCTGCACCTCCTGGCGAGGGAGACGATTGACAGACTGCGACCTGCTTCTCTCTCGAGAAACCGATCGCGAGCCAGACGAAGTCCTCACAGGAGTAGCCCGGACGGGAAGGTGCGCTCCGGACTGTGATTCGGTATCTTCCTCCTTATGATGTTTTGGCTGGGTTGATGCAGCCATTTGGTCGACCAATTTTGTCAGTTGATATACTTTAATGTTTAGTTCTTTAACGGTTTGTTTAAGTTCAGCAATTTCCTTATCCTTCGCTGCAAGCTGTTGACTGACATCACTTGTACTAGGGGTGTTGTTAGTTACTGCTGCAGCATAGGAAGTATCGGGTTTGTGTGTCAAACTTTCCACTTTCCTCTTAGCTTCAGTATAACTAACTTCATGCTTTCTCATATATGCCAATGTTTCAGTCTCCTTCTTCAGGATGCTGCACTCGGCAGATCCTGAATGATGGGGACCTTCACAGTTAGCACATTTGGAAATTTTGCTAGTACATGTGATGGTGTCATGGGCCTCAGCACATTTACGGCAAGTGAATTTAGAAGAATCTTTGTCAATACATCTTAATGAGGTGTGTCCGAATTTTTGGCATCTATTACAATGCATTGGCTTTTGGACATAAGGTCTTACTTGAACACGTTCATAACCGACATTGACATATTCTGGGATTTTATTCAAAGCAAAGGTCAAAAAACACAGTCCAGTTTTCGTTCGTACATTCCCGTCCTTCTTGGTCATACAATGAACGTCCACTACGTCTTGGTCCTTCATGCTCTCAAGAATTTCACTTTCTTCCATCGTCCTCAAATCCCTGTGAAAGATTACTCCCTTACAGGTATTTGGGCCAATAGGAATAGTTACTTTAACTCGAAGATCATGAATTTGCGTCAGCTTAAGTAAATCCTTAATCTGGGAGTTGTATTGTACTTTTACAAGGAGGCTTCCATCTCGCAATTTTTTGACAAAATCGAAATCGCCGTCCACTTGACCATCAAGGACCTTTTTGATGATAAAGGGGTTTACGTTCATAAGCGACTGATTTTCGTTCACGCATTTTACATTCGCGAACCTTGCATTCTGGGTGGGGATTGTGAAAAGTGGTCGTCTCGTCTTGTCATTAGTGGGGGTACATTATTCGTCATCAGATTAGTCGTAGAAGGGTCTTTAGTCGCCCCTCCTCTTTAGGAGGAGAAGGGGTAGCGGGGAGTCATTCATTCTGGGTATCGGACCAGGTCCGACCCTCTGCTCAAAGTCGTAGTCCTGAAGGGACAAAAACCTCTTAACTGTTGTTATCAACCTAACTGCAATAGCTAAGAGAGTAGATCAGTATTTCGTCCTCTACCCCCTCAGTGGAAGCCTGGTTGCGTT
>NC_061834.1:184446-186946 GCF_019202785.1 Penaeus chinensis | reverse complement strand
CGCATGTTTTTAAACTTCACATTTTCAATAAACGTTAACGGATAATGATCAGTGAGAATATCAATCGGATGGCTAGAACTAGTTGAATAAATTTTAAACTTTTCAATGGCCAACACTATTCCTAGAGCCTCCTTTTCGACGGTGGCCTAAGACTTTTGATGGGACTTGTATTTATAAGAAAAATAACACACTGGATGGAGCACTTCACTTCCGCTTCTCTGTAAGAGTACCGCTCCCACTGGCGTCCACCTGTATTGTAAACGGTATACTTATGTCAGGAGCTTGCAAGACGGGGGCGGTACACAAGAGGCGCTTCAGGTCTTCAAAGGCTTGCTGACACTCATCTGACCACCTGAATGTCCGTTTAGTACTAAGCAAGTCTGTCAAAGGCGCGGATACCTGGGAAAAGTTCTTACAGAACCTTCTGTAGTAGCCGACCATCCCCATGAAGCGCATCAAGCCTTTCCGGTCGACGGGCGCAGGATACTGAAGAACAGCTCCCACCTTTGCGGCGACAGGTGCGACCTGGCCCTGACCGATCACGTGACCCAAGAAGGTGACATTAGCGTGTCCAAATTCACTTTTCTGCAGGTTTACCGTAAGATTGGCGTCCGACAGGGCTGAGAAGAGCGCACGCAGGCGGACCACATGTTCCTCCTAGGACTCGCTCCAGATTACGAGGTCGTCGAGATAACAACGAACGCCTTCTAGGTCCACCGTCAGGTAATTCATGAGTCGCTGAAAGGTTGCCGGGGCGTTCCTCATCCCAAACGGAAGAACCCTGCACTCGTAGAGGCCGGCCGGGATGACAAACGCAGAAATCGGCCTCGCCCTCTCTGTTAATGGGACTTGGTAATACCCCTGGAGGAGATCCAATTTCGACAGATAGCGTGCCCTCCCCAAATCATCAATGATGTCGTCCATCCTAGGGAGGGGAAAGGAGTCCGCCACAGTTACCGCATTCACCTTCCTGTAGTCCACGTATAGACGGTAAGTGCCGCTACTCTTGGGAACTAGGACCACAGGGGAGGCCCAGGGGCTAAGGCTGGGACTGATGATACCCTGCTCTTTCAGACGTTGTATTGAGGCGATAGGGAGCTTGGCGTACTGGTTGAGCATCCCCAGTCTCAACATCGTGTTCCAGCAGAGGGCAGAGAAGTGGTACATCACTGAATAGTTTATCATACTCCTGCACAAGAGAACGAATGTTTGCTGCTTGGGCAGCAGTAAGGTGTTTAAGTTTATCATCAGGATTAGCTAAGATGACCGAATTGGTGAGATTAGGCTCCACAATAGGAATATTTTCATTATTTTCACTACTGATATTAGAAGGTACAATTACTGAAACCTCACGTACATTTTCCTTCAAATCATCTCGTTCATAGTATTTTTTCAGGGGGTTCACGTGTACCTGACGACGTTTCTTACGTCTCTTAGGTGTTCCAATTACATAATTAGCATTACTAGTTCGCTTTAAAATACGAAATGGCCCGCATATCGAGACTGAAGAGGCTGGTTAGGAAGAGGTAGCAAGGCTAAAACTAAGTCCCCCTCATTAAAGGTTCTTACTTCAGATTTACTTGCTTTATCAAAATGTTCTTTCTTTTTAGTCTGAGCTTTACCCAAATGATTATGGGCTATTGAAATAGCTGTTTGTAATCTACTCTTAAATTTGTTGACATATGCAGCTATAGGAATCTCTTCCTCTTCATTTAACCAACACTCCTTTAAGACTTTTAGTGGTCCACGCACTTCATGGCCCTTACTGAAAATAGAAGCAAATCTATTCCTTCATCCCACTCAGAACCAGTCTCCAAGCAGAAAGCTTTAATCATTGTCTTTAGAGTATAGTGAAACTTTTAACAACCCCTTGACTCTGAGGATGATATACACTGGACCTGCACTGCTTTATACCCAAGGACTTCATAACTTCTTCATACAGTCTGGACGTGAAATTCGATCCTTGATCTGACTGTACTACGGCAGGCAGACCCACCTGAGTGAAAAACTTTATTAAGGCCTTCACAACATTCTTAGTAGTAATGCGTCTGAGGGGAAAAGCTTCAGGATATCGGGTGGCCACGTCAATTATTGTTAACAAAAACTTGTTACCCCTTTTAGTCTTTAGAAGGGGACCTACACAGTCAATAACTACTTTACTGAAAGGCTCTTTTAACACTGGGATAGGCTGCAAAGGATATGGTTTGATGCCAGCTCCTGGCTTACCTTTTACTTGGCTGATATGGCACGACTGACAATAACGACTAACATCTCTTTTTATTTTCGGCCAATAAAAGTGAGCTAAAATCTTGTAATAAGTCTTCCTGACACCCAAATGACCACTAAGGTCATGTGCAATATTTAAAACGTCAGTACGAAGGGACTTAGGAATTACAATCTGATGTACGGTCTTTCTTGTATCGTCTGCAGATATATTATAGGGCTTATATTTACGCATAAGAACGCCTGACTGGAGATAATAGCACACATGAGAAGTTTC
>NC_061834.1:174446-176946 GCF_019202785.1 Penaeus chinensis | reverse complement strand
TGAAAGCAACAAAGGAAGGGATCACCACGAGAACAAAGCGAGACCTGCAGGGCTGACTTCCACCAGAAGACACGCAACATAAAATAACAGCATATCAATACCGAGGAGGACCGGGCGGCGCCAGGTCAGCCTGCTCCTCCAGGTGACCTCTCACCGTGACGACGTCACGACCTCCACGACCTGACCTGAAATGACCACAATAATGCATAATAATTTTCCTGGAAAGAAAGGGAAAGTTTCTTCGTCATGAGGTTATTTTTAAAAGACGTTTGTTTGTTTGTTTGTTTAACCTGTGTGGTTGTTGTTCATGTCATTTCAATTATTTACATTTGCTTTTGTATATCTTTTGAATATGTTTTTTTTTTTATATTGTGTTATTGTTTTTTGTTTGGTTTATTTCGTATATCTAGACTATGTTTGGATATTAAGGGAATATATAATTATTTTGGGGTTCATGGCACTAGCAGTTGATAGGGAAATCAAATTAAGATTAATATATCTGTATTGTGAGCATATTGCTGTTATATTCTTGTCATGACACTGCATGAGAGTCTGGCAGTAGATTTATGACTGCCAGTAATAAGACTTATATAACATGTTAAGCATTATCATTTTGCCATTACTGTAACTAAGAATGAAATATCGGCAGAGAACGAAGAGGAAAGAAGGTTTAATTTCCCTAACCAACTCATCAAACTTGGCCATCATTAAGACAAACTATTCATTACGTATAATCATCACCATTTCCAATCTACTTTTTTCTAAGCCCAATCATACAATGAAACGCAAATAAATTCATTACACCGAAAAAAAACAACACGGCATTAGTGACCTAATAACACCATGTAGAGTTCACGCATTCAAAAGATTGTTGCCTCAGAATCAAAGGTCAGTTACTTTCCGTGACTGCATTGAGCTGCAATGCCAACCTGTGAAAAGCAAAACAAATGATGCAATCGCTCAGACTAATCAGCTGGTAGTCAGTCAGTCAGCTGTAAATGTAGCAACTTTTGGGGGGTAGATATTTTAGTGGAACGTTTTTTTCCTTTACGTTTTCTTTTCTCTCCTTTCTTCTCTTAACTAGAAGTCTTTCTACTAAAGACCTCTCGGGAAATATATTATGAAAAAGTTAAAAGATTTTAAAAGGAAGTGAAATCTGAGAGCTTTGGACGAAGACATTTCCCTCTCAAGGTTCATAAGGAAGGAAAGAGCCGAGAAGCAGAGTATATTTACCCATTTCCTTCGAAGAATTGGGCTGCGAACGGGTATGGGTGTGGCACAAGAAGGGCGGGTGAAGGCATGGGGGCTGGGGAGGGAAGGGTAGGGAAGGGGAGGGAAGGGGAGGGAAGGGGGAGATGAGGAGGCTGGGTCGGGTGGAGAGGAGAGGGAGGGGGAAGTGGGGGAGAGGAGTGGTAGGGAGGAGAGGGGAGGGGAAACGGGGGGGGGGTGAGAGAGAGGGTGAACAAGGGAGGAAAAGTGTGAAGGGGAAATGGGATAAACAGGGAAGGAAAAGGGAGAGAGGAAGGAGTGGGGTAAAGAAAAGGGAAAAGTGGAGAAGGAGGGGAACGGAAGAGGAAGAGAGATTGAAAACGAAAAGGTGAGGGTGGGGAGGGATGGAGGGAGGCGTATGGGTAGGGGAGGGGGCACGTAAGGGTGGGGTTCAAATATGGGAGGAAAGGGGGGGGGGGGTGATCTGACCTTGCCCCGCTCGTGTTGAGTGAACTTGTTCATGGTCAGACCCGGTCCGGATCTCGAGTTAAACTTTGCACCTTCAGCTTGTAAAGTAATACGCGCCACACGATCTTTTCTCTTCAAAAAATAGAAACGAAAAGGAAATGATAACATCAGATAAACTGAATAAACAACAATAGAATGAAATATCTAGTACAACCTAATGCCAAAAAATATAATAATAATAAAATAAGATAAAATATAAATATATATCACAAAATGAAAGGAAATAAATAAAAAATAAAGAAAAAAATACAAAAAAAAAAAAATTAAGTAAGAAAAAAAGGAAATAAATCCCAGGTCATCCACAATTTATTCACCGACCTAAAAACTCTGCAATCCCTTCAACTGACCTTAATCAACACCCTGAGAAAAAAAAGGTAATAATGAACCTGTTGTGTCAAGTGACAGGCGAGGAAATTGCAAGGTAAAGGTGACTTCACGAGAGACACATTTGCAATCAATTGAGAGCAGATTTTAAGATACCTTGCAATGTAAAAGTTGCATGATTTATGATTCGCTAATCTTGCTCTGTGAACGGAATGCGAAGAGAAATGTACGTAATGTGTTCGTGTGAACAATTTGTTAAATTGTTGGATTCGATTTGATCAGCAATTTATCGAGTTGATTAACTTTTCTTGTTCTCGATTGTTCCTTCTTGTTTGTTTTATTCCATTCTTTTATTTTCTTCTTCCTTTTATTTGTTACCATCACCACCTTCACTATTATTTTCTTCCTTTTCATTACCACTATTATCATCATTCTTCTT
>NC_061834.1:166946-169446 GCF_019202785.1 Penaeus chinensis | reverse complement strand
ACATATCAGCTGATCTTTCATGTAATCTAAGATTGTGAATGGTTTGGACAAGAGTTGTATAAAATATTTTGTATTGCATGAAAGGATCATTTAGGATGATGGTGCGAGAGATAGATAGATATATAGATAGATAGATAGATAGATAGATAGACAGATATATATATAGATAGATAGACAGATAGATAGATAAATTGATAGATATATAGATAGATAGATAGATAGATAGATAGAGAAAGAGAGACAGACAGACAGACATACAGATATACAAACAGAGAGACAGAGACAAAGACAAACACACAAACAGACAAACCAAGTATCAAAAAAGACAAAACAAAACCCAAACAAAAATCCCAAATAACCAGAATCAAAAATGCAAACAACACCAAAAGCTACATATTCAACATTCCAACAAACAACAGTAAACAAATAAACATACTTTCCTCTCCATCATAAAAACGCAAATACGTTTCTGCAACTCCTCCTTACAGACAGACACAGAGACAAAGCGTCAGAATGCGGAAAGAGAAGTCAATTACCTGGGTCTGCTTTGCATGGTGCATGTTGCATGTTAAATATCAGGCGACGTGAGACAAGTGCCAAAGGTTGCTCTCTGGCGGATGGCAAGGTCGAGACGGATTCATTTGGGGCGTAAGTTGGGGCGTGATAAGGGGGGGGGGGGGAGATGGAGAGGGTGAGGGTAGTGAGGGAGATGGAGATGATGAGGATAGTGAGGGAGATGGAGATGATGAGGATAGTGAGGGAGATGGAGAGGGTGAGAATAGTGAGGGAGATGGAGATGGGGAGGATAGTGAGGGAGATGAAGGAGATGGTGAGGGTAGTGAGGAAGATGGAGATGGTGAGGATAGTGAGGGAGATGGAGATGGTGAGGATAGTGAGGAAGATGGAGATGGTGAGGATAGTGAGGGAGATGGAGATGGTGAGGATAGTGAGGAAGATGGAGATGGTGAGGATAGTGAGGGAGATGGAGATGGTGAGGATAGTGAGGAAGATGGAGATGGTGAGGATAGTGAGGGAGATGGAGATGGTGAGGATAGTGAGGAAGATGGAGATGGTGAGGATAGTGAGGGAGATGGAGATGGTGAGGATAGTGAGGAAGATGGAGATGGTGAGGATAGTGAGGGAGATGGAGATGGTGAGGATAGTGAGGAAGATGGAGATGGTGAGGATAGTGAGGGAGATGGAGATGGTGAGGATAGTGAGGAAGATGGAGATGGTGAGGATAGTGAGGGAGATGGAGATGGTGAGGATAGTGAGGAAGATGGAGATGGTGAGGATAGTGAGGGAGATGGAGATGGTGAGGATAGTGAGGAAGATGGAGATGGTGAGGATAGTGAGGGAGATGGAGATGGTGAGGATAGTGAGGAAGATGGAGATGGTGAGGATAGTGAGGGAGATGGAGATGGTGAGGATAGTGAGGAAGATGGAGATGGTGAGGATAGTGAGGGAGATGGAGATGGTGAGGATAGTGAGGAAGATGGAGATGGTGAGGATATTGAGGGAGATGGAGATGGTGAGGATAGTGAGGAAGATGGAGATGGTGAGGATAGTGAGGGAGATGGAGATGGTGAGGATAGTGAGGAAGATGGAGATGGTGAGGATAGTGAGGGAGATGGAGATGGTGAGGATAGTGAGGAAGATGGAGATGGTGAGGATAGTGAGGGAGATGGAGATGGTGAGGATAGTGAGGAAGATGGAGAGGGTGATAAAGGGGAGGGAGATGGAAATGATGAGGATAGTGAGGGAGATGGAGATGGTGAGGATATGAAAAGGAGGAGGAGATGCAGGAACAGGTGAATAGTAAAAGTAATAGTAGGAGGAGAAGAAGAAGAAAAAGAATGGAAAGAAAAAAAACAATTACTGTATTATGACGAAGCTGAAGTAGAAGAGAGAGAAGAAAAGCAGAAAATATAAATGGGGTCGAATACAAAATAAGAAAGAAGTAATAATAATAAGATATAAAAAAAGAAACGCACTGACTTTAAAATAATTCTAAAATCAGAGACCTTGACTGACATCACTATCATCATGATCACCATCACCTTCATTACCATCATCATGACTTTGATGATAGTGATGATGATAATGATGATATTGATAATATTGATAATTATGATAGTAATAATAATAATAGTAGTAATAATAGTGATGTTGATAATGATAACGATTAGCAGCTGAATAAGAAGGCATAGGAGGAGAAGGAAACGAAGAGGGAAAAAGAAGAAGAGGAAGAAAAAGATGATAATGATGATGATAACGAGGAAAGAGAAGAATAAGAATAAGAATAATAAAAAGATGAAGAAGAAAAAAAAAGTAAGAAAAAACGCAAGAAAGAAAGAAAGAATGAGAGAAAAAAAGAATGAATGAAAGAAAACCAAAACAAGAAAAAGTAAAAAAAAAAAAATAGAAGAAAACAAATACAGTAACCAAAAGAAAGAAAGAAAGAAAAAACAACACTTCCAGAACGAAAAAAATAAACAAA
>NC_061834.1:130000-136399 GCF_019202785.1 Penaeus chinensis | reverse complement strand
TACAGTGTTTTCAATAATGTTGATAATACTAATACATAACAATTATTATGATGATAACAGAGATAATGATAATAATACTAATGATAAGAATAATAATGATTGTAATGATATGATAAAGTAAATGTAGTACAATGATAAATGGTGAAGATGATGATAAACCTAATGATGAGGTCATAATGATAATAAAGATGACATTGATAGTAATTATAATATTGATGATAATAATAAAAATAATCATAAAAATAATGATAGATAAATATTTAATAACAATAATGTACTACTATTACTACTACTACAACTAGTAATGATAATAATGATAATGATAATATTATTGATAACAATAAAAGTGATAATAATACATAATAATGATAATAATAACAATAATGATAATAACAATCGTAACAACAACAACAATAATAATAACGATAATGATCATGATAATAAAAACATCAATAACAATAATAGTAATAGTAGTAATAATGATAATACTAAGGATAATGATAACAATAATTATAATAATAATAATGATAATAATAATAATAAAAATAATGATAATAATAATAATAAGAAGAAGAAGAAGAAGAAGAATGATAATATCAATAATGATACCGATAATAGTAATAGCAATAGTAGCGATAATATTGATGGGGAAAACGATAACAATAATAATGAAAATAAGTGTAGGAAAGGTATGAATGAGAATGAATATCATCACAATAAAAGAGTTGTATTAAATATGTCTCTTGTATTGTGAAGTATTGTCAACATGAATACGTTTCAATGATAATAGAACTGATAATAGCAATAGCAAACATGATAATGTTAATGATAATAATATTAATGATAATGATAATATATATAAAAGTAGTGTTAGAAGTAGTAGTAATAATGATATTAATAATAATTAGGGGATTGATAATAATAATGATAATAATAATGATAATAATCATGATAATATTAATAATAATAATGATAATTATAATAATAATAATGATAATAATAATAAAATTAATAATAATAACAATAATAATGGTAATAATGATAATAACAATAATAATGATAATAATAATAATGATAACAATAATAATAATAAATGATAATAATAATAATAATAATAATCATAATAATAATAATGATAATGATAATAATAATAAAATTAATTATAATGACAATAATAATGATGAAGATAATAAATATAATGATAACAATGATAATAATAATGATAATAATGATACTTATTATCATTACTATTATTATTATTATCATTATTACTGTTATGATAAGCATAATAATAACACTAAAAAGAATAATAGTAATGATAATAGTGATTTTAATATAATAACAGAAATGGTAATACTGCTACTAATAAAAATAATAATAAAAGTAATAAAAACGTAATATTAATATTAATAAAAACAAATAATGATACTAATAGTGATGATAATAATATTGATGGTGATGATAATAATATAGATAATAACAACAACAGTAATAATAGTATATTATTATTATTATCATTATTAAAAATGATAATGATAATAATAAAAATTATAAGAAGAATTATGATGTTAATGATGATAATAATAAAAGGGACAATGATGATAATAAAAATAATAATAATGATCATCATAATAATAATAATGATAATATTGATAATAATAACAACTATAGAATAATATTGATAATAATAGTAACTATAAAAATAATGAGAATGATGATGATGACAATAATAAGAATAAGAATAAGAATAAGAAGAATAACAGTAGTAATACCAATAATAATAATAATAATAATAATAATAATAATAATTGTAATAATAATAACAATAATAACAATAATAACAACAACAACAACAGTAATAATAATAATAATGATAACAATAATAATAATAGCAATATCAGTAATAATAATAGAATAATAATAATAATGATAATAATAACAACAACACAAAAATAATAATGATGATGATAATAATAAGAAGAAGAAGGATAATAACAATAAAAATAATAATAATAATAATAATAATAATGATAACAGTAATAATAACAATAATGATAATAATGTTAATGATAATAATAATAATAATAATAATAATAATAACAATAATAGTAATCAAATTGACAATAATAACGATTATAGTTATAATAATAGTAACAACAACAACAGTAATAGTCATATTTATAATAATAATAATAGCAACGATAATGATGATATTAACAATAATAATCATCATCATCATCAATAGAAATAAAAAGAATAATAATGATAAAATGATAATAATAACAACAATAAGAACAAAAGCAACAGCAACAATAGCAATAATAATAGTAATATTAATAATAATAATAATAATAATAATAATAATAATAATAATAATAATAATAATAATAATAACAATAATGGTGACGGGAATCTGAATGAACTTATCTCAACAGAATTTGACATCATTTGTTGTGCTGTTACTCTGGTTTCAGACACGAGGCACACGTCAGAGTTGCGTTTAACTCTTTTTAATAAACTCTTGTTGCCACGTAGTAATTCTTTGCCTCGAGTAAAGTATTTTTTATATTCTAAAGTTAAGTTTAATGTTAGTCATTTTATGAAGGTTGTCGTCGTCATGAATACATGGTTGTGTAGAAGTGTGAAGTCGTTTTTAAAAGTTCTACATTCTTAGTCTTTATTAAAGTCCCAACTACAATTTTAGTTTATATAGAAGTCCAAATTCCGATGACAGCATGTATGATTGTTTACCTGAGAATGATAGGAAATCGTGCTTTATTTTCAAAGGTGATTTTCATACTCGCCACCGAGTTCTATATCCACAAATGATCGACATGTTTTTTTCAATCTTAGATTTCTCAGTTGTTGTTGGGTGTGAGCAGGTAGTCCGCGGGAAAGTCCCAGGAGCGGTAGCCTTTTGGATCTGTTATTAGTAATGCGAGAGGGACGCTTAATGTAGAGTCCATCGTGCCAGCTGTTTCCTCCGACCATGTAAGATCCAGCTGGACTTTCCAGTACCAGATTTTACTAAACAAGTCTTCTTAAAGTTTAGAATTAATTAGGATGCTGTCTACTTCTGATATCATCGTTTGGCGAGATGTTTATAGTGGCCCCTTGCCCTGTTAATGCTCAGGATTTGTTATTGTTGAGCAGCAGAACGAGGTCTGTACTCAGCAAAACACTTAAATCGCGTTCTAACCGCACCCGTCCTTGTTGGGAGAATTATGTTGCAACTTATGTTAATTAGGAGGCTCAAACTGAATATAATGCTCATTTAAAAGAAGTTTTTTTCAGAGTCACAGTCGCATAAGTGGAGGTCAACACTTAAAGCTCCATTCCTCTTATAATGAAGCCTGATGGTAGTGTTACGTATACCCCAATTGAGAAAGCTACCTTGTTAACAGAATGCTTTGATTCAAAACAGAGTTTAGAAGATACTGAGTTTCCTATTTCATGTCAATACCATGAATTAATTCATTTGCTAACAGGTCCTCGGAGGAATATAGCCCGGGCAGTTTCATCTGCGTTTCATCATTCGCTATTGCAAGAAGATTTGTGAAGATGACAACATTAGATACTCCTTTTCTTTTATTCTGCTTCATTCAGACAATTATTCTCCTGTGAGACTATCTGCTGCAGAGTCACTCCTGAAACTACTTGATCAGTCTTTCAATCCCACTAAATTTCTCCGGTCTCACTTAAGTTTCGAAATCGTAGGGAAATTGGAGCTATTTCAGTCTTTTGCAAGATTGTAACCGATAATTCACATCCACTCTATAAGTTTTTACTTGATAATAATAATGATAATGATGATAAGGATGATGATGATGATGATAATAATGATAATAATAATAATAGTAATAATAATAACAATGATAATAATAATAATAATAATAATAATTATAATAATAGTAATAATAATGATAATGATAATAACTGTAATAATAATAACAAAAATAAAAATAATAACAAAAATAGCAATAGTTATAAGGATAATAAATAACGATAACGATAAAAATTGTAATAGTAATAATGACAAAAACAATAATAATAATAAGGATTATAATGATACTAATAATGATAAAAATTATAATACTAAAAGTAATATTGATAATAATAATAATCAAAAAAATGATAATAACAGTAACTAGTAGTAATGATAATAAAAATGATAATAATAATGATAATAATGATCATGATAATTATAACAATAATAATGAGAACGATGAAAATAATATTGATGATAATAACAATAATAATATCAATAATAATAATAATGATAACAATAATAATAATAATGATAATAGTAATAATAATAATAATAATAATAATATAATAATAATAATAATAACAATAATAATAATGATAATAATAATGATAGTAATGATAGTAATAATAATGATGATGATGATGATAACAATAATTATAGTAATAACAATAATAATAATAGCGATGATAAAAATCTAATCTAGGTGGTAATGAAAATGATAATAAAAGCAATAATATAATAATGGTAATAATAATAATAATAGTAACAATAATGATAATAATAATAATAATAACAATAATAATCATTGTTATTGTTATTCTTTTATTCTCATTATCGTAATTATCATAATTATCATTACTATTGTTATCATTAGTGTTGTTATTATTATCACTATTATTGTTATTTTTGTTGTTGTTACTGATGTTATCACTATTGTTGTTGTTATTGCTACCAGTATCGTTATGATAATCATCATTATTATTATCACTGTTATCATTATCATTGTTATTATTGTTATCATCATTATTATCATTATTATTATTATTATTATTATTATTATCATTTTTATTATTATTATCATTATCATTATCATTACCACTGTTGTTATCATTATTACTATTATTATTAATACTAGTGATAATAATAATGATGATAATGATCATGATAACAGTTGTAATGATTATAATGATAATTACGATAATAATATAGCAATAACAACAATAATAATGATTATTATTATTTTTATCATTATTATTTGTTATTATTATTACTATTATCCTTATTGTTACTATTATTATTATCATTATTCTTTAATTGCTGTTATTATCATTTTCATTACCACTTCATTTCATTAATATTTTTATCATCGCTGTCATTATTATTGTTATTACTATAATTATCATTATTATTATTATCATCATTATTTTTAGTAGTAGTAGTAGTAGTATTGTTATTATTCTCAATATCATTATCATCATTGTCATTATTATTGTTAGTAATGATGATGATAATGATAATAAAGATAATAATAAAAATAATATAATAATAATGATAATAATAATAATAATAATGATAATGATTATGATGTTAACGATAATACCAATAACAATAATAATAATGATAATAATAATTATTATCATAATGATAATAATAATAATAATAACAATAACAATAATAAATGTGATGAAAATAGTGATAATGTTAAACATTATAGTAATAATAATATGATTATAATAATAAAAATGATAATAATAACAATAATAATAATAACAATAATAATTTTAATCATAATAATAAATGTATTGATAACAAAGATGATGATGATGATAATAACAATAATGATAATAATAACAATAATAATAATAGGAAGAAGACGAAGAAGAAGAAGAAGAAAAAGAAGAAGAAGAAGAATATTAACAATGATAATCATAATGACTATGAAAATAAGGATAATTATAATAGTAATTATGACAATATTAATAATGATATTATTAATAATAATGATAATAATAATAATAATAACAATAATAATAATAATAATAATAATAATAATAGTAATAGTAATAGTAAAAATAACAATAATAATAATAATAATAATAATGAAAATAATGAAAATAATAGGAATAATGATAATGATGATAGGAAATTATATTAATGATAATAATGACAATAACAATAATAATAATAGCAGTAATATTGATAATAACAATAATAATAAAAATAATAATAATAATAATAATAATAATGATAATAAAATCAATAATAGTGATAATAATAATAATAATGATAATGAAAATATAATAATAATGATAATAATGATAATAACAATAATGATAATAGCAATAATAATGATAATGATAATTATAATAAGTATCATAATAGTAATAATAATAATAATATAATTATCATTATTATTATTATTGTCATTGTTATCATTATTACTATTATTATTATTATTATTATCATTATTATTATCACTATTATTATCATTATTATCACCATTAGTAGTAGTAGTTTTATCATTAGTAGTAGTATCATTATCATTGCTATTTTTGTTTATGTTATTATTATTATCATCATTCTAATAATAATGATAATGATATTGATAATAAAAATGATAATAATGAAAA
>NC_061834.1:120000-125000 GCF_019202785.1 Penaeus chinensis | reverse complement strand
CCATTATTATTGCTATCATTGTTATCATTATGATTATCAACACTATCATTATCATTATCCTTTTCACAATTATTATCATGGTCAAAGTCCTTACCATTTTTATCACCCTTTTCATTATTACATCATCATCATCACTATCACCATTGTCAGCGTCACTATCATTTTATCTTCTTCACAAAAAAAAATCTTATTACTCTTCTCTGACATTTTAAATATTTTTATTTCATTAATTATTGCTTTGCTGGTATTGGTATAATATTTCCACTTATTGCTGCCTGTTTTTACGTCAAAATTTAATTATATCGTAATTATTTCTAGCTTGACACTGATCATGAGCTTCAGTGAGGTTCAAATTAAGCGCCATTTGCATCAAAGTGAACCTGATTTCGCCTGTTTCTGTCTCTTTTTCTTTCTCTCTCTCGTTCTCTCTAACTCTGTCTGTCTATCTATTTATATATCTATTTATCTGTCTGTCTATTTATCTATCTATCTATCTCCTTTCTATTCATTTACGTATTCATCTATCTATCCATTCTAATATCTCTATCTCTCTCTCTTTCTCTCTCTATTATCTCTCTCTCTCTCTCTCTCTCTCTCTCTCTCTCTCTCTCTCTCTCTCTCTCTCTCTCTCTCTCTCTCTCTCTTCTTCCTCACCCTGTCTCTCTTTCTCTCTCTGTCTATTGCTTCTCTCTCTCTCTTTGTTTGTTTGTCTCTGTCTCTGTCTCTTTCTATGTCTCTCTCTCTTTCTCTCTCTCTCCTTCTGTCTCTCTCTTTCCCTTTCTCTCTTCCCCCTCCCCCCTTCTATCTCTCTCTATCTTTCCTTCTCTCCTTCTCTCTCTCTGCCCCCCCGTCTCTTTATCTATCTTTCCCTCTCTCCTTCTCTCTCTATCTCTCTCCTTCTGTCTCTATCTCCCTCCCCCTCTCTCACTCTCTATCTTTCCCTCTCTCTCCCCCCCTCTTTCTCTCTATCTTTCCCTCTCTCCTCCTCTCTCTGCCCCCCCCCCCCTCTCTCCAAAAACCTCATCAGGTAAAGACACGCAAATCTAACGTTCCTCATCTCCTATTTTTATTTTTCCTCCGCTTCGCCTCATTTCCAACCTCCCTTTTACCCTCCACTTCTTCTCCTCTTTCGTCTTCTCTCGTCTTCCATCTGCCAGTCTCGCTTAAGCCACCTTAGCAGGGAGAGAGAGAGAGAGAGAGAGAGAGAGAGAGAGAGAGAGAGAGAGAGAGAGAAGAGAAAAAAAACTAATTGCAACACAAGAAAAAGACGTTTTCTTTGGTCTAACTTTTTTTTCTTTTTCGTCGTCTTTGGCTTCAAATCTAGCGTGGCTTTATCCATCATTCTCCTGCGATCTTAACATCTCTCTCTTCTCTCTCTCTCTTCCTCCTTCTTTCTCTCTCTCCTTCTCTCTCTCTCTCAATCTCTCTCTCTCTCTCTCTCTCTCTCTCTCTCTCTCCCTCTCTCTCTCTTTCTCTCTCTCTCTCCTCTCTCTCCTCTCATCTCTTCTCTCTTCTCTCTCTCTCTCTCTCTCTCTCTCTCTCTCTCTCTCTTACTCTCTTCTTTCACTGTCTCTCACTCTCTCAATTTCTCTTATAAACATCTCCCATTGATTACAAAAAGAATATAGAAAAAAAAAGTCTTATCTCTGATGTGATTCATGATACACATTGATTTTTTTTGCAGACTGATTAAGCCTGCAAAGAAAGCAAATATTATGGTTTATCTTCTGCCGTTTATCTTTCGTTGGAGGCTTTATCAAATTAGTTGAGAGTTAGTCAGATTAATATAAATAGAAGGCCTCTTTCCCGGTTTATAGCAGGACGTGTATGTTGCTTTTTGTTAATAGATAAACATTACAGATAAGATTAAAGTTTTTTTCTGTGTTTTTTTTGGTTCTCTCTCTGGTCTGTGTTTGTCTCATTCCTTCGCTCGATCTTAGTCTCTCTTCTTGTCTCTGATATCTTTAATCGCTCTCTCTCTGTCTCCTTCTCTTTCTCTCGCTCTCTCTCTGTCTCTTCTCTTTGATATCTTTACTCGCTCTCTCTCTGTCTCCTTCTCTTTCTCTCGCTCTCTCTCTGTCTCCTTCTCTCTCTCCTCTCTCTTCACTCTCTCCCTCTCACCCTTTCTTCCCCAAACTCTTATTCCCCTCTCACCAACCTTCTTATCTCTCTCTCTCTTCACTCTCTTCTTCACTCTCTCTCCTCTCTCTTTCTCTTTCTTCTCTCTCACTCTCTTTCTTTCTCTTCTTCTCTCTCTCTCTCTCTTCTCAATCATCTCTCTATCTCTTCTCTCTTCTCTCTCTCTTTCTCTCTCTCTCTCACTCTCTCTCTTCTCTCACTTTCTCTCTCTTTTCCTCTCTTTTTTCTCTTTTTCTCTCTTTCTTTTCTCTCTCTCCTCTCTCCTCTCTCTCTCTTTCTCTCTCTTCTCTCTCTTTTTCTTCTCCCCTCTTTTCTTCTCTCTCTCTCTCTATCTTCCCCCTCTCTCCTTCTCTATCTCTTTTTCTCTCTCTCTCTCCTCTCTTTCCCTCTTCTCTCTCTCTTTCTCTCTCTCTCTCTCTCTCTCTCTCTCTCTCTCACTCTCTTCTCTCTTTTCCCCTCCTCTCTCTCTCTTTCTCTCTCTTTCCTCTCTCTCTTCTCTCTTTCCCTTCTCTCTCTCTCTTATCTCTCTCTCTTCTTTCTCTCTTTCTCTCTCTTCTCCTCTCTCTCTCTCTCTCTCTCTTCTTTCCCTCCCTCTCTCTTTCCTCTCTCTCCTCTCTCTCTCTCTCTCTCTCTCTCTCTCTCTCTCTCTTTCTCTCTCTTTCTCTCTCTCTCTTCTCTCTCTTTCCCTCTCTCTCTTTCTTTTCTCCCCTTCTCTCTCTCTCTCTTTCTTCCTCTCCTCTCTCTCCTCCTCTTTCTCTTTTTTTTCTCTCTCTCTTCTCTCTCTCTCTTTCTCTCTCTCTCCTCTCTCTCTCTCTCTCTCTCTCTCTCTCTCTCTCTCTCTTTCTCTTCTTCTCTTTCTCTCTCTCTCTCTCTCTCTCTCTCCTCTCTCTCTCTCTCTCTCTCTCTCTTTCTTCTCCTCTCTCTCTCTCTCTCTCTCTCTCTCTCTCCTCTCTCTCTCTCTCTCTCTCTCTCTCTTTCTCTCTCTTCTCTCTTTTCTCTCTCTCTCCTCTCTCTCTCTCTCTCTCTCTCTCTCTCCCTCTCTCTCTCTCTCTCCCTCTCTCCTTCTCTCTATCTATCTATCTATCTATCTATCTGTGCCTGTCCTTCATTATAAGCTTTATTGGAAAGACACCGGACTCCAATCCTCCAAAACCTCCCTCGGAAACACAGAAGAGAAATCCAATCCTCCAAAAGGGACTCGAGCCTCACGTATCGAGCGTCACTTCAAGGGAAAAGCCGATCGACACTCCGAACCTCCTTTCCGCCGGCGTTTATGATCTTCCCTCGTCTGCGGTAACATAGGTAACACCCCCCCCCCCTCCCCCCTTTTAAACCCTTCTTCGAAACCCCCTTTTCCCCTTTCGTTCCCTTTCGTTCCCTTCTCCTATGTTTCCCACGTGACCTGACCTGACCTGGGAAGACAGGTTTGACGTGTCCCATGACTTTGACCCGCTTGCCGCCGACGTCAGCGTGTCAGTCATGTTAACATCGGCTGACATCATGCTTAAGGGTTCACGTGAAGGGAGGGGGGGGGGGGTAGGGAAGGGGAAGAGAAGGAAGGGGAAAGAGGAGATACGAAGAAGAAGAGAAGGGAGGGGAGGGGAAGGGGAAGGGAAAGGAAGGGAAGGGGAAAGGGAGGGAAGGGGAAAGGGGAGATACGAAGAAGAAGGGGAGGGAGGGGAAGGGACGGGGAATGGGAGGGGATGGGAAGGGAAGGGAAGAGAATGGGAAGGAGAAGAGAAGGAAGGCGAAATGGGAGATACGAAGAGGGAGGGAAGGGAGGGGAGGGGAAAGGGAGGGCAGGAGGGCAATGGAAATGGAGGAGAAGGGAAGAAAAAAAGAAGGGAAGGGAAGGGGAGAAGGTGATAAGGGATGAGAAGGAAAGGGAGGTAAAAGGAAAGAGAATAAAGGAGGGAAGGAAGAAGGGAAAAGGGAAAAGGCAAGTGGATTTGCAATTAAACGAAAAGGGGAGAGGAAAGGAATGAAAGAAAAAAGGGAAGGGGGGAGGTAAGGGGAGGAGGAGAAAAGAGAAGAGAAGGGGAGGAAGACGACGAAGGAAAGAAGTAGGGAAAGAGAAGATAAGAGAAAGAAAAGAGCGGCGAAAGGGAAGGGGGTGAGAATAAGAAACAGAATAAAGAGAAGGTAGAGAAATGAAGGAAAAGGAGAAGAGAAAGGGAGAAGAAATGGATGGAGAAGAGAAGAGGATGGAGAAGAGAATACGGAAGGGGAATAAGGAAAAGAGAAGGAAGGAAGAGAAGGAAGAATGAGAGCAAAGATAATGGGAAAGAAAGGGTAAAGGGGAAACGAAAGTTGAATAGAGAGGTGGAAATAAAGACGGAGAGAAATAAAGAAATAACAGAAATAAAGAGAGAGAAATTTCAATCAATTTAATAAAGAAAAATCTAAAGCAATAAGACAAAGAACCAAATTAAGATGATAGAGAGAAATTTCAGTTAATTCACTCGAACAGAACATGATTATTTTCTCCGATGAATATATCCAAAGAGCAAAGAGATTAACACAGGACAACAATGAAAAGGAGAAGATATTTGTGATTTTTTTTTCTTCAAAAATTGGAGTTAATGTTTACGAACCTCTGCTTATGTGCTTGGTTGGTCCGCAGAACGGTGTCTCTGTGTGTGGGTGAGTCTGTGTGTCTGTATGCGCCTGGCTGTTTGGCTGTGTTGTGCGTGTGTGTGTTTGTGTGTGTGTGTGTGTGTGTGTGTAGGTAGGTGGGGTGTGTGTGTGTGTGTGTGTGTGTGTGTGTGTGTGTGTGTGTGTGTGTGTGTGTGTGTGTGTTTGTATGTGAGTGTGTGTGTGTGTGTGTGTGTGTGTGTGTCTGTGTGTGTGTGTGTGTGTGT
>NC_061834.1:100000-102500 GCF_019202785.1 Penaeus chinensis | reverse complement strand
TTGTGTTATACACACACACACACACACACACATATATATATATATATATATATATATATATATATACATATATATATACATGTATGTATGTATATATACATCAATCAAAAATCATATACATAGATAGATAGATAGATAAATATGTTGATATATATATCAACATATCTATGTATATGGATAGATACATACACACATACATACATACATGCATACATACATATATATATATATATATATATATATATATATACATATATGCATACATATATATATATTTATCATTATTATTATTATCACCATTTGTCTTTGCTTTTTTCTCACTATTTTCGATTTTCCTCTTTCTATAGCCTTATTGTTGTTATTTTGTTCATACATTTCCTTCTCCATTGCCATTTTCCACCTGTTCCTCCTCCTTCTCCTCTTTCTCCTTTTCCTCCTCCTCCTTCTCTCTCTCTCTCCTTTTCCCTCTACTTCATTCTTCTTCATTCATTCTGCATCCATATTGCACGTGCGCCGAAAAGTGAATACGCTCTCACAGGAGACTAACCGCCCAACGAGCGGAAATGGCGCGCGAATATTTTGGACTGTGAATCATTCAGATGTAACGTCACCTACATGATGTTAACTTATATTCGATGCAGACATGAGGTGCACATACAGAGGGCGCATACTTGGTGATAATATGCATATTAGTATTATACATCTGAGGCACACATCGGGCATGTAAATTTACACTGCTATCCTATTAATATACATGAATATGCAGGTTATTCATACAGACATACATACATACATGCATATATATGTTTGTGTGTGTGCACACACACACACACACACACACACACACACACACACACACACACACACACACACACACACACACACACACACACATACATACATACATGCATATATGTGAGGGTGTGTGTCTATACTCACACACACACACACACATATATATCTATATATGTGTGTGTGTGTGTGTGTGTGTATGTATATAAAGACACATATATATGTATATATATACATATACATATACATCTAAAGATATATATGTATTCGCACACACACACACACACACACATATATATATATATATATATATATATATATATATACATACATATATATATATGTGTGTGTGTGTGTGTGTGTCTGTGTGTGTTTATATATGTGCGTGTATTTGTATGATAGCATGCACATACATACACACACACAAACACACACTCACACACACACGCACATACACACACTCACACACACACACACACACACACACACACACACACATATATATATATATATATATATATATATATATATATATATATATATATATATGTGTGTGTGAGTGTGTATGTGCGTGTATACATATATATCTTTATATGTATATGTATATGTATATGTATATATATATACATATATATGTATTCATATACATATACATACACACATATATATGTATATGTATGTATATATATGTGTGTGTGTGTATGTGTGTGTGTATTTATGTGTGTATATATATGTATGTATATATACACATATTTATATGTATACATATGTGTCTGTGTCTAAATGTATTTTTGTGTATATATATATATGTATATATGTATATACTTGCATGCATGTATATATATTGTTCAGAACACAGCGCGGTACCCAGATTTCTATTGGCACTGCTGTTCTCTCCTTCCCCCTCCTCCCCCAACCCACCAACAACTCCTTCCCTCCCCCCCCCCCCAAAAAAAAAAAAAGAACAAAGAAAAGAAAAATAAATCGCTCGCCGTATTTTCAGCGAACAGAACAATAGGCAACCGCGTCATGTTCCCGTTTTCTATTGGTGTTTCGTTCCCTAGGCCAGACAGCTTTATGCAAGCGGAAACTCTCTTAATTCTGCTCTATCACGGGACGGAGATGGAGAGAGAGAGAGAAAAAGGAAGAGGGAGGGAGGGAGGGAAGAGGGGAGGGAGGGAGGGAGGGAGGGAGGAAGGAAGAGAGAGAGAGAGAGAGAGAGAGAGAGAGAGAGAGAGAGAGAGAGAGAGAGAGAGAGAGGAGAGAGAGAGAGAGAGAGTGTGTGTGTGTTTGTGATTTTGATCCGTATTGTTTTGCCTTCCTGTTTTCTGTTGTTGTTTGTTAGTTAGTTAAGTTGTTGTGGAACTAGGATGGTTATTTTTTTGTTCTAGTGGAGTGATTGCGGCCTAGTGTTTCTTGTTATTGTTGTCTATTTATGGGTCGAGGTCGAGAAAAGATATCTTCTTTACGCCCACCTTATTATCTCTCTCTTCCCCCTTCTCCCTTCTCCCTTCTTCCTTCTCCCTTCTCCCTTCCTTTTCCCTTGTTTTGTTCTCTTATTTTCTTATCGTTACTCCCTTTCCCATAACCCACATCTTCCCTCACCCTCTTCTCTTCTCTTCTCTCCTCTCCCTCTCTCCCTGTCCCTTTTTCCTATCCTCTCTCTTTCCTCCCCCTCTCTCCTGTCCCTTCTTCCTACATTCTCTCT
>NC_061834.1:87500-92500 GCF_019202785.1 Penaeus chinensis | reverse complement strand
CTATATTTATATATATATATAATACTTATATATAATAATGAGTGCTGTGTTGTTGTGTGTGTGTGTGTGTGTGGTGTAGGTGTAACATGTATTATAATAATATATAGATGATAGATATACATATATAATTCATATATAGATATATAATATATATACTATATAATATACAACATAATATATAGATAGTGGCATATATAGATGTGTGCGTGTGTATATACATGCAATAAGAATATATAATAACACATAAATAATTTCTGCATATATACATAGAGAAAGAGAGAGAGAGGGGGAAGGAGAGTTAACACACACACACATACACACACACACACACACATACACACAACCAACACACACACACAAGAAAACCCACACAACGACACACAAAGAAAACACACACACACACACCACACATACATACACACAACACACACACCACACACACTACACACACACACACACAAAGAAAGAGAGAAAGCAGAGAGAGAGAGAGAGAGAAGGGGGGGGGGAGGAGAGAGAGAGGAGAGAGAGAGAGAGAGAGAAGAGAGAGAGAGAGAGAGAGAAGAGAGAGAGAGAAATAAAGAAAGAGAGAGAGAGAGAGAGAGAGAAAGAGAGAAGAGAGAGAGAGAGAGAGAGAGAGAGAGATAAAGAGAGATAAGGAGAGAGAGAGAAAGAGAGAGAAAAGGAGAGAGAAAGAATAAAAGAAAGACTCACACACACACACATAAGAAAGAGAGAGAAAAGAGAGAGTGATGATAGAGAGAAGAGTGAGAGAGAGAGAGAGAGAGAAAGAGACAGAGAGAGAGAGAGAGAGAGAAGAGAGAGTAAAGAGAGATAGAGAGAGAGAGAAGGAGAGAGAGAGAGAGAAAGAGAGAGAGAGTGAGAGAGAAAGAGAAGAGATAAAGAGAGATAAAGAGAGAGAGAGAAGAGAGTAAAGAGAGAGAGAGAAAGAGAGAGAATTTTAGATAAAGAGAGAGAGAGAGGAGAGAGAGAGAAGATGAGAGAGAGAGAGAGAGAGAAGAGATAAAGAGAGATAGAAGAAAGAGAGAGAGAGAAAAAAGAGAGGAGAGAGAGAGAGAGAGTAGAGAGAGAGAGAGAGAGAGGAGATAAAGATAGATAGAGAAGAAGAGTGAAGAGAGAGAGAGAGAGAGAGAGAGGGAGAGAGAGAGAGAGAGAGAAGAGAGAGAGAGAGAGAGAGAGAAGAGAGAGAAGAAAAGTGAGAGAGAGAGAGCGGAGAGAGAGAGAGAGAACAGATAGAGAGAGAGAGAGAAAGAAAGAAAGATAAAGAGAGAGGGAGAGAGGGAGAGAGAGAGAGAGAGAGAGAAGAGAGAGTGAGAAAGAGAAAGAGAGAGAGATGACAATGTGTACCGTAGATGGAGCGATAAGAGTAAACAGAAGGCTCAGAAAAGAAACTTTACAATCCACTATGAAAAATGAAATCAAATTCTTCTCTTCCGAAATCTCAAATATATCAAACAAAATAAAAATATACCATTAGATATTCTGCATTTTACAGACTCTTGGATGTGTATTTTTAACATTCTCTACATGCCCTTAATGGCAGTAGGGAGATGATAATGATACGTTCGTATATAAAGCATTTCCCTTCTCTCTCTTCCCTTTCCTATTCTCACTTTCCCCTTTCCCTTCCCCTCCTTTTCCTTCCCTTCTCACCTCTCCTCCTCCTTTTCCACCCTTCCTCCTCCTCCTCCCTTCCCACCCCTTCTCCTCCTCCCTTTTCATCTCTCTCCTCCCCTCCCTCCCCCCTCTCTACCTCACTCCCCCCCCCCCTTCCCCCGAATCCGTACCCATGACAGACACTATCCTCACAGCTGTCATATTTGAGATCCCTTTCTCTCTCTCATCTTCCTCTCTCAGTCTCTCTCTCAATCTCTTACATGTCTCTCTCTACATCTCTCACCTTTATACACTCTCTCTCTCTCTCTCGTCTTTCTCACTCTCGTCTCTCAATCTCTCTATCCTATCTCTCTCTCTCCGTCCTCCTCTCTCCTCTCTCCTCTCTCGCTCTCTCTCTCTCCAATCTGTCGTCTCCTCTCTCTCGTCTACTCCTCCTCCGTCTCTCTCTTCTCTCTATCTCTCTCTCAATCATCTATCTCTCTCTCTCTCTCTCTCCTCCCCTCGCTCTCTCCTCTCTCCTCTCTCCTTTCACTCTACCCCTCCCTCTCATCTTTCTCTCTCTCCCAGCCTCACTCTTCGCTCACTCATCTCAATATCTCTCTCTTCTCTCTCTTTCTCTCATCCCTCCCTCTCCTCTCTCTCTCTCTCAGCAATCCTATTTTCTCTCACTCTCTCTCTCACTCTCTCATCTCAGATTTCTCTCTCTCTCTCTATCTAGCTATCTATCAATCTATCTATATATCTCGAAGTCATTATCGTTATCATTGTCATTATTATTGTTATGATATTGTTATTATCAATATTAGTGATAGTAGTAGAATTGCAATTATTATCATTATCATTATTGTTATCATTTTTATTATTATATTGTATTCATTACCATTATTATAGTCATTATTATTATTATTATTATAATTTTTATTATTATCATTATTATTATTATTATTATTGTTATTGTTTTATTATTATCATTATTATTATCATTATTATTATTATTGTTTTATTATTAATCATTATTTATATTATTATTGTATTACTTATCATTATTATAGCATTATTTTAGCATTATTATTATAACCATAATTATTAATATTATCTATTATTATGATTATTATTATTAATGATCACCATTATGGCTACTTTAACATTATTATCATATTATTATTATCATTATTTATATTATTATTATAATATTATTATATTATTATTATTATTACTTATACTATTATTATTATTATAATTTTTGTTTTTTAAATTATCATTGTTATTATTATTATTTATTATTGTTTGTCATTATCATTATTATGTTGTTATTATTATTATTATCATTATCATATTATTACTAATCCTATTATTATCATTATTATTACCTATTATTATATTATCATTATCCTTATTATTACTAACATTATTATTAACATTATTATTACTATTATTATTAGATAATTAATTTTTTTTTTCATTATTATTATATTATTAATATATTATTACTATTCAATGTTTATTATTCATTATTATTATTGTTATTAAAATAATTATTATTTATAATTATTATTATTATTATTATATTATCATATTACCATTATCATCATTGTTATTATATTTTTATCATTATTATTACTATTACAATAATAATAATAATAATGATAATTCTTATTATTATTCTTATTATTCTTATTATTATTATTATTATTATTATTATTATCATTAATGTTATGATTACTTTTACCATACCTATCATTATCATTATCATTATTATCATTATACCCACTATTATCATTTTAGTATTCACTATCATCATCATCTTTAGTCGTAGCAGTGATAGTAGTACCATCATTATTATCATTATCATTGTTGTATTAACGTTATTGTTATTATCATTTCCATTACTGTTATTATTATTACTGTTATTATCATTGTCATTATTATCATTATTCTAATCAGTATCATTACAATTATCATTAGTATTACTATCCTCATTATAATTATCTTTATCATAATTTTCCTTTTTTCTTTCTTCTTCTTCTTCTTCATCTTCTTCTTCTTTTCCTTTCCACACGGTATTCGTTTTTTTTTTCTGGTATTTCTTATTCTTCCTTTTTCTATTTTTTGCTAAAGATTTTTCAACGTATTTTCTTTTTTTTTATTTCTTATTTTTTCTTCTCCCCTTTCTTCTTGGTGTTTCTTTTCTTCATTCCTTCTGTTATCTCTCTTCTCCCACCATTCCCCTTTTCTCTTTCTCCCTCAAATTATCGGAGCTCTCGCACTTCCTTATTCTTACATCTTCTCTTTCTCTTTTTCTCTTTTCTTTCTTCCCTTTCTCATTATTTCTCTCCTTTCTTCCCTTTCTCATTCTCATTATTATTATCATTATAATTATTATTATTATTATTATTATTATTATTATTATCATTGTTATTATTATCATTGTTATCATTATTATTATTATTATCATCATAATTACAATAATAACAATTATTATTATTATTTTATTTTTATTATTATTATTGTTATTATTATTATTATTTTTATCATCATTATTATTATTATTATTATCATTATTATTATTATTATTATTATTATTATTATTATTATTATTATTAACATTATTATTATTACTTTTATTATTATTATTACCATTATTATTATTATCATTATCATTATAATTGCTCTTTTATTGTCAACATTTCATCATTATTTTCATTATAATCATTATCACCATCATCATTATTATTATTGTTAATTTTCTTTTATTCTTTCTTTCTTTTTTTTAATTACTACTATTGCTATGGTTATTATCATTATGGCACTATTATTATTATTATTATTATTATTATTATTATTATTATTATTATTATTATTATTATTATTATTATCATTCTTATTGTTGATATCATTACAATAATAATCAGTATTATTATCCTTATTAATATTATCATTACTATTATTATCATTATTATTATAATTTATATTATTACCATTATCATTATCACTATTAGTATTACCATTATTATTATTATTATTATCATAATTATTATTATTACTATCTTTATTATTATTATTATTATCATCATCGCCATTCTCATTATCATTACCATTATGAATGATATCATTATCATCATTATCATTAATATTTATTATTATCATTGTTGTTATTATTATTATTACTATAACTATTATTATTGTTATTATAATTATTATTGCTATCATTATACTATTATTATTATTATTATTATTATTATTGTTGCTGTTGTTGTTGTTGTTGCTTGTTGTTATTATTATGCTTATCACCTAACCGCAGGCAAGAGTGACCTCGAAGCATCATTGCAAGTGATGACACTATCCTCCTCCTCCTGCATCTCTTT
>NC_061834.1:67500-70000 GCF_019202785.1 Penaeus chinensis | reverse complement strand
GTGCAGATAAGCGAGGCCGCGAGGGGCAGGGCAGGGCCACCGTCAGCAGGAGTGCCACAGTACATGGCCCTGTCTGGCACGTTGGTTTACGAGGCTGTGGCGCTGATCCTTTGCCTTCAAGGGCTGGTGAGCAGCTCCTTTGACCTCACCTCTCACCCCTCTCTCTCTCTCTCTCTCTCTCTCTCTCTCTCTCTCTCTCTCTCTCTCTCTCTCTCTCTCTCTCTCTCTCTCTCTCTCTCTCTCTCTCTCATTGTTTATCACTTTCGCATGGTCTTCTTGCATACACACATATGTGTGTATATATATATACACACACACAGGCGCACGCTTGCATATATATGGATAGAGAGACAGACAGATAGATAGATAGACAGAAAGATAGATAGGTGATAGATAGATAGATAGATAGATAGATAGATAGACAGATAGATAGATTGACTGATAGACTGATCGACTGATACATGAATAAATAGACAGCTATACATTTACATATACGACATAAAGTTCTCCCAAACCTCCACTCGGTTTAGTTCGCTTAAAATAATCCGGATAAAAAAAAATGGAGATGACCGATCAGCGGCCTCTCAGCGCTAGACAGATTGCAATGTCGAAATAACAGCCAAATATACGTCATCGGGAAGAAAATATGATATATTTCCTCTCCTCTTTGGATGGGTGAGACAGGGAGAGGGTGAGGGTGAAGGAGGGAAGGAGAGAGAGAGATGGGGAGGGGGAAGGAGTGAAGGGAGAAAGAGAAAGAGAGAGAGAGAGAGAGAGAGAGAGAGAGAGAGAGAGAGAGAGAGAGAGAGAGAGAGAGAGAGAGAGAGAGAGAGAAAGGGATAAAAAGAGACACGGAGACAGAGAGAGGTAATACGAACAAAGAACAGAAATAAAGAGAAAAATAGAGCGAAAAAATACCCGATTTTCTTTCTCTTCTTCAAGTCGTCCGTTGGTTTTGTTTTGACATCATTTCCTGTTCTCTCTCAGATTTCCCTTCTCCCGTGAATCCAACCTTTTCCCCATTCATGCACGCACCATGCCACCCACCCGCATTGTTCAAAGGAGAAACAAAAAGTGAAACAAAAAATATAAGGAAGGTTACAGAGGGTAGATGAGCTGTGCAGGCAAGGGTCTCTCTCGCTCTCCTTCTCTCTCTCTCTCTCCGATCAGCATCCCATCATCTCACTCGTCTCTCTCTCTTCATCTCTCTCTCTCTCTCTCTCACTCTCCTCTGTCTCTCTCTCTCCTCTCTCTCTCGCTCACCTCTCTCGTCTCTCTCTCATCTCTCTCCTCTCTCTGGCTCAGCTCTCTCCTCTCTCTCTCTCGGCTCGTCTCTTCTCACCTCTTCCGCTCTCCTCTCTCTCTCTCGCTCTCTCACCATCTCTCTCTCTCTCACGAAACTATTCATCGCACAAAACCACAGAACCACCCCCCCCCCTGCCTCAGCCCTCTCCACCACTCACAACACTCAAACATCCAAAACAGATCTTGAAGACTCTCACTCTCACACAACCAAAGACGCAGAAAAAGTTCAAATCCAAACGAGAACACAAAGACGCCACGACACACACCTATATAACTAAGAGTGTAATATATCTCGCAAATAAGAAAACACAAAAGAAATCCTGCACGGCACCAACATCTCAAAGCCACACTCCAAATCCCAACAAGAATCCTCACTCTCAAAGAAACAATCAATACAGAACGGCAACGGAAAACCAGCACAATCCCAACTCTCCTCTATTTAGGACTGCGCCACCACAAATGGAAAGATACACTCCCACAACACAACAAAAAACCTACCCATGTACCATGACAAATCTAACTAGAAACGACAACATCAGAAAATAACAACTCTCTCAACGCAAAAAATCCACCATCACACAAAAGAGATCTGAATCTCGCTCACGTGAACTAAATACGGAATACCGACGACAGCACAGCACCAGAACTCGACTCAATCCCCTGCTAAGCACTCGCGCAGTAGGCAAATCCCCCGAAGAGCGCACATCAAAAACGACTCCATAATCTTACACTGGAAAATCACACATCCAACAAGAACAAACTAGAAAACCCATTCGAGGAGCTCACCGAAAAAAAAACATGAGTAAAACAACAAATGTCAATGAAAACAAAAGGCGCAGAAAGAGACCATCAGCTCAGATCTCATAACCAACACTTAAAGCTCTTGAATACATAAACCAGCACGAAACCCACGTCGACCTTAGATATACAGAACCTCCAGACAGAAGAGCCGCACCTTTATAACTCACCCGGCTTAACAAAAATCACGCGAGGCAATCAGTGCAACTCATCTCTCCACCCCACGACACCATGAAAAACTCCTATCTCCACAAACCAAACTAAATCACGTAGTACTCACTCATTATAAGAGAAAAACATACCCTGGAAACAGATAAGCCGCCGCACCACCCGTAGAGAAAACACATCAGAAGTACACCACGTCCTTAACGCCGCCGTATAAGAAATGTCAACGGCA
>NC_061834.1:57500-62500 GCF_019202785.1 Penaeus chinensis | reverse complement strand
TCTCTCTCTCTCTCTCTCTCTCTCTCTCTCTCTCTCTCTATCAATCTATCTATCTATCTATCTATCCTTTTTTTCTCTCTCTCTCTCTCTATCTCTCTCTCTCTCGTCTTCGTTCATTCTTTCTCGCCTTCACGTCATTGTTATCACTATAATTACCATTGTTATTATTATTATCATTACTGTTATTGTTGTTATTACTGTCATTATCATTATCATTATTTTTTATCTTTATTATTATTTATTATTATCATTATTATTATTATCATTATTATTATTATTATTATCATTATTATTATTATTATTATTATTGTTATTATTATTATTATTATTATTATTATTATTATTGTTGTTGTTGTTGTTGTTATTGTTATTTTTATTATTATTATTATTATTATTATTATTATTATTATTATTATTATTATTATTGTTGTTGTTGTTGTTGTCACTGTCATTACTATCATCATCATTATTATTATTATTATCATCATCATCATCATCCTCAGTATTAATGTTGTTACTGTTATCATCATTATTATTAGTAGTAGTATTACTATTGTTATTATTATTAATATGATTATTATTATTATCACTACTATTTCTATTACTATCTTTATTATCATTATAATTACCACGCGTGTATAGAGCTCAACCCTAAGAACAGAAAAACGGAAGAGAAAAGAAAGAAAAAAAGAAAGAAAGTTCATTGCACAAGAAATCAACTCAGTTGCCTTCTCGCTCGATTCAATACAATTAAGGAGTCATTTTGCCGTGAAACTGTGAGCATTTCTCCCCCTCCTCCTCCTCCTCCTCCTCCTCATTTTCCACTTCTCTTCTTCCCTCCTTCTTGCTCCTCTGCTTCGTATTCTCCCTTCCCATTCCTCTCCCTTCTTTTCTTCCTCTTCTCCTTTCTCTGGCTCACCTTACTTCCTCTTCTCCTTTCTCTGGCTCACCTTACTTCCTCTCTTTCTACTTTTCTCCCTTCCTTCCTTCTCCTCTTGTTCTCTCGTTCTCTTTCCTTCCCCTCCTCTTCTTCCTGCTCGTCATTATCATCTCCGCCACGTGTCACATTAGCTTCCCCTAACCCTTAACCCCCCCCCCCCCCCCCACACACCCCTATTACAGTCCTCTCCCCTCCTTCCCTTTCCTCACCCCCCCCCCCCCTCATTCATTCACACTCGCCTCAAAGTTCATGTAAGGTCAACCTACGCTGGCGAAGTATAATATACTTTTCTCTTATGTCATTACAACAGCAAAATAATCGGAATTATAAAAATATTCTTCGTATACATATATATATATATATTTTTGTCTTAATAAAATAAAAATGAAAACTTGCAAAAGCCATTGAAACCGAACATATAGTCTTTCACTCCACACCTACAACTAAAAAAGAAAATCAGAAAAAAAACGTTATTTACACTTAAAAAACTTCAAAACTTCGAACTTACTCTCCCTTCAAATCACCTCTGCCCCTTTAAAACGATCGTTAACGACCCAACGACCATTAACCGGCCGCTCCCTGTAACAGCCATCACCGCCGGGCGGGGTACTCAGAGACGCCGCAAATGACTCTGTAACTTTACCAACCGCGGTCGGAATAGGTCAGCTAATGACCGACCTTTGACCTGTGTTGCCCTTTGGTGATTCCTATTTCAAAGCCTTGGAATAAGTTGGCTTTTGTTGTTGTTACGTGTTTGTCGTTTGTTTGGGTGCTTTTGGGAACTATGTTGTTTATTCTTCTCTACGATGTTACTGCGTTTCCTTGCTAAACTGAGTTATGCAATATATATGTGTGTGTGTGTGTGTGTGTGTGTGTGTGTGTGTGCTTGCGTGTGTTTCTATGTATATAAATGTGTGTATGCGTGTGTGCGTCTGTGTGTGTGTGTGCGTGCTTGCTTGTTTTTGCAAGATGGAAATAATTTCGAACAGTATAACTTTTCCAGTACATATTACTATATTGACCCTTTTGGCACGTTGTTCTTGAGATAATAATAAACAAAATAAATACACACATTGCAGATCTCAAACATTCTTTACGTTTCTAAGTAAGTAGATGACTGTGTATCTATAAAAGTAAAAATTGATAGACATTTAGATAGTTTACAGAAATAATGAGAGAGAGATTGATAAACAGATATATGGATCGATAGATATAGCCAGATAGATGGAATGATAGATATTCAGATAGACAGACGGATCGATGGATAGCCAGATAGATGGAATGGTAGATAGTCAAAGAGATAGATGGAATGATAGATAGTCAAAGAGATAGATGGAATGATAGATAGTCAAAGAGATAGATGGATCGATAGATAGCCAGATAGATGAAATGGTAAATAGTCAAACAGACAGATATTCATTAATCGGATGATATTCATACAGACAGATATACAGATAGATCTATTAATCGGAAAAAAAGTCATATGGAGCGATACAGACACTCATGTAAAAATCCCAGCCGTTCAAATTCCCAGCATATGCTACGACTGGACGAGACTCCGCCCCCTCGAACCGCCCACTTCCTTCCGCCTCCTCAACCGCCCCGGCCAAACCCTTTCATTAATTCCGGCTTGAAATCCGGATTAATCCCTTCGTTAATCCGCTCTTCCGATGGTCTCAGCCGTCCGTTGTCTTCTGGGAGCGTGGCCGATGTACGAGAAGGAGGGGGGGGGGGGGGGGAATGTGACCCGATATGCGGAAGTGTTACACAAACCGAGGTCAAACCCGGGAGGAAAGGGAACGGAGAATGATCTTTTTTTCCTGTAACTGATTTTTTTTTCTGTTTTTCTTTTTTGAAAAAGATAGTGACGATGTTTAATGGAGGCAAAGTGATTGTTTTTTTTTTTTGTTGTTGTTGTTGTTTAGGTGATTAAATTATGAAAACGTTTCTTTTGCGTGCTTTATTGCAAATCGTCATGTGTTTTCGCCTCTATGTGTACATGTGAGCGTGAACATACATTTGCGCTATAAATAAGCTTACGTATACATGCACAGAAATGAATATCTACATACATAAACACTTATATCTATGCACTTACGGATGAACATTCTGTATACATCCCAGCGTGTACATGACCGTCTCCACACTTATACACACATGCATGTACGTGAAGTGTGTGTGAAAATCCGTCACGGTCAATCCAGGATAAAGTTACAGATCTCTCGCAGTGTCCGGTGAAAAGGCAAGTGACATCACGGCTTAGAGAGAAGTCTGTGATGCTGCTGTATAAATAGATTTTGAGTTGGTCATGATTCACTGTTACGAATTGATTTGTTTGAATGGTAAAGGAGTTATAGTTATGGCTGGTACCTTATGATTGATTATGTTTTTGTGTTTGTTTATTTCATTGTCATTGCTACTGCTTGTTATTCTTTATTATGATTATGATTATCATTGTTGTTGTTGCTATTTTTATTTGTATTGTTATCATTGTCAACATTATTGTAAGAATACTGTAAGCATTATTTATGTTGTTACTATTATTATTATTATTATTATTTCTATTATTATTACTATTATTATTGATACTATTGATTTTGATATCATAATCATTATTATCATTATCATTATTATTATTATCTTTATTATTGTTATTATTATTATTTATATTATTATTATTATTATCATTATTATTATTATCTTTATTATTATTATTATTATTATTTATATTATTATTATTATTATTATTATTATTATTATTATTATTGTTGTTGTCATTATTATTATTATTATCATTATTATCATTGTTGTTGTTGTTATTATCATTATTATGATTATCATTATTATTATCATTATAACCGTAACTATCTGCATGTATCCGCGCGTGTGTATATGTGTGTGTGTTATGCATTTGTATCTGCTTATTATTATCATGTCCTGCCCCTTTTTTCTTGTTTTCATGTTTGCGTTCGGCCGTTTTGTAACTATTTGCACGTACAAGTTTGTTTTTGCGGAGAACAAGAGTGTTTTGAAAATTGTGTGTTTGTCTGTCACTGTGTTATGAGATATTGAATTTCGTTTTCTTTATTTTTCTTGGACTGGTGAGTAGGGGGTAACTATTATATTTTATGTGTTTATTTTATCTTATAGTGTGTTCTTGTGTCTTTTGATTTTTTTAAGTGTTTTTATTTTGCTTTTTTGTGTTTGTTATTGTTTTTTGTTGTTGTTTTTGTTGGTCTTATCTTTAGTATGATTTTTATCTCTTGATACATTTGTGTTTAATGATATGTTTACCTTTTTCTCTCTCTCCTATTTTCTCGTTTCTTTATCTTCACTCTTTTCCTTTCTTCCATTTCTCCATCTCTCATCCTCTACCTCCAATTCTCTCTATCTTCCCCTTCCCCTTCCCCTCCCCTCCCCTCCCCTCCCCTCCCCCATCCTCCACCTCCCTTTCTCTCTCCTCACCTCCACCTTCTATTTTCCTTCCATTTCTCCCCCTCCCTTTCTCCCTCTCTCTTTCCTCCCTTCTCTCTCCCACCTTCCCTCTCTTCCTTATCTCCCCATCTCCCCTCTCTTCCCCACCTCCCCACCTCCTACCCCAACTCCCCCTTCCTCCCCCAACTCCCCCTTCCTCCCCTACCTCCCCTCTCTTCCTTATCTCCCTTCCTTTCCTCCCCTCCCACACCTCTCTCTCCCTCCTCCCCTACCTCCCCCATCCTCTCCCACCTCCCTCTCCTTCCTCCCCCACTACCCCTTCCTCTCCTCCCCCATCTCTCTACCCACCTCCCTCCCCTTCCTCCCCTCCCCCACCTCCCTCCCCTTCCTCCCCTCCCCCACCTCTCTCCCCTTGCTCCCCTCCTCCCCCCACCTCTCTCCTCTCTTCCCCCCCCACCTCCCCCACCTCTCTCCCCCTATTCCCTCCCCCCCCTACCTCCCCCCCAACCTCCCTCTCCACTCAGCGCCAGGACCCCTTCAAGGAAATGTTTACACTCGCGGTGTGCTCTCTCGTGATCACTGGATCCTCTGTAAACACGCCCCCGCCCATAGCCACGCCCCCATC
>NC_061834.1:35000-50000 GCF_019202785.1 Penaeus chinensis | reverse complement strand
ATGCAAATCCTACTTCTCAATGGATGCTTGTCGATTTTAATAACATCAGACAATTTTTTTTATACAGTTTGAATGTAAGACAAGACGGATGAATATGATGATTTAAATAAATAAAATAAACAATTCATAGCTGTAACGAGGAAAATTATTCGCAATTCTTTTATATTAAAGTCCTTCCTGTGTTTTTTAATTTGCTGTCTCTCTCTCTCTTTTGTCAACTCTCTCTCTCTCTCTCTCTCTCTCTCTCTCTCTCTCTCTCTCTCTCTCTCTCTCTCTCTCTCTCTCTCTCTCTCTCTCTCTCTCTCTCTCTCTCTCTCTCTCTCTCTCTCTCTCTCTCTCTCTCTCTCTCTCTCTCTCTCTTTCTCTCTTTCTTTCTCTCTCTCTCTCCCCCCCCCCCTCTCTATCTATCTACCCATTCATCTATGTATCTATCTGTCTGTCTGTTTATTGATCTATGTCCCTCTTTCTCTCCCTATCTTCCTTCCTCCTTTCCTCCCTTTTTAACCCTTTCCTTACACCCCCCCCCACCCCCCCCCTCCTTCCCTAATCGGCCACGGATAAATATTCGAGTGATTAATACTATTCCCATTAGTAATAAGCCGCGGATTTATCCACATCTCATACGTAAATAAGGGATATTTGACTCCTCCTGAAGCAAGAGGGGTTATCGTCCAATTAAAATCCTCAGTGAGGTCTCGGCTGCTCGAATAAACACGCCGGCAGTTCATTATACTTGGGAGATGCACGATTTTCTTGTATTTATCTTTGTTTTTTGGTGGTGGTGTTGTTCTTGGGTTATTCTCCTTCTCTCGTTCTCTCTCTCTCTCTTTTTCTATCTATCTATCTAACTATCTATCTATTAGTAGCTCATTTTCTCTCTCTCTCTCTCTCTCTCTCTCTCTCTCTCTCTCTCTCTCTCTCTCTCTCTCTCTCTCTCTCTCTCTCTCTCTCTCTCTCTCTCTCTCTCTCTCATTCTCCCTTCCTCCCTCCCTCTTCATCAAATGTACCTTCTCATTCCGGAATTCCAAATTACATCAACGGAAAAAAACATACTTAGAGACCAAGGCATCACTTGCGCGACACAGAGACAGAGACCCACGTATTTCTGTCTGTTGATTCGCCCAAGTAAGAGAAGGAACATTTAAATACACAGAACGTTTGCCTCTGTGGTGGGTGTCCCTCGCTCCCTGCCCCTCCCCCTTCCCTTCCAATCCCCTTCCCTTCTTCGCTCTCCCTTCTTCCAACTCCCTCTCCCCCTCCTTCTCTTCCCCCCGCCTTTCCCTCTCAGTCCCTCCCCCTTCTCTTCCCTCACTCTCTCCCCTTCCCCCTTCTATTTCCCCTCCCCCCTTCTATCTCGACTGCTACCTTGGCCCCTCCTCTCCCCTTCCAACTCATCCCCACTCCCTTCCCCCTCCCTCTCTCCCCTTCCAATTCCTCCCCTCTCCCTTTCCCCCTCTCTCTCTCCCCTTTTTCTCTCGATCTCACCCCTCCCTTTCCAACTCCTCCTCGCTCCCTTCCCCCTTCCTTATCCTCCCCACTCCCCCCCCCTCTCTCACCCCTCCCTTTCCAACTCCTCCTCGCTCCCTTCCTTCCCTCCCTCTCTCCCTACCCCTCCCTCTCTGCTCCCTCGCAGGTGTTTCTGTTCGAGCATGCCTTCGGGAGATGTATCACTCTGCGCTAAATCGCCGACGATAAATTTAATTCTGTGTGTGTGCTGAGGCGGGGGGGGGGGAGGGGTGTAGCAGGGAGGGGGGAGGGGGTGATGTAGCTCTGTGGGGGGGAGAGGAGGGGGGGAAGTGGGTGTTTGTTTGTGCGTGTTTGTTTCTGTGTGTGTGTGTGTGTGTGTGTGAGGATTATGTTATGTCTAAGGTTCATCATCTGTTATCTTTCTCTTCGCTTGCTTTTTGCAGACTTTTATTTTTTTAAATCCCTTTATACTCCGTGTTTAACCTCGTATGTAGTCTTTATTTATTCTTTACAATCTTTCTTTTATATTTTTCTCTTCTTCTTCGTCTTCTCATTATCATTATTATTACTATTCCTATTATTATCATTTCTATTATTATCATTATCTTTATTATCACTGTCATTATTATTATTATTATTATTATTATTATTACTACTATTATTACTGTTGTTGCTGTTGTTATTATTATTTTCCTTATCATTATTATAATTATTATTATTATTATTATTATTATTATTATCATTATCAAATTTGTTATCATCATTACCATTATCATTATCATCATCATCCTCATTATTATGCTTATTGTTATTATTATCCTTCTTCCCATCTCCTTTGTGTATTTTATGAATAAACACATTTCTTCTTCTCACTAACCCTCATAAATTTCTCAGCCACCCCTCACTTTACCCTCATTTACTGCCTCATAACACCCTTTAGTTCTCATAATTTCCTTAATAACCCTCATTCTCACTCTCATAACATCGGAGCCTTATCTCATGACCTCATTCTGGGATTCTCTCATTTTCTCCCTCACACCATCACCATAATATTATTTCAGTTTCTTCTGTTTCCTACTTTCTCCACATTCATAACTTTCTCGAAATTATTTCCTTGAGCTTTCTATGTCCTTCATCTTCATTCTCCCTCCCTCATAACATTTCCAAAATAGTCTCTATTCCTTATTCTTTACCCCTCATTCTCCCTCACATTTTCAAAATAGTCTCCTTCCGTCCTTACAACTTTCTGTGTTCTTTACCCCTCATTCTCACTCCCTCACAACAAGGTAACAACATTCCATCGACCTTCCCACATTCCCGACAGCCTCATCCGCAACGCCAATGAGGTAATGAGGTCCTCCTTATTATTGGGTGGTACTTTCAGTCGTTTGGGAAATACCTGGCGAGTTTTGAGAGGGGGAGAGGGGGTGGGGGGAGGGGGACAGGGGGAAAGGGGAGGAGGAAGAGGGAAATGGGGTGGAGGAGAGAGGAAAATTGGGGGGAAGAGAGGAAAATGGGGGAGAAGTGAGGAAAATGGAGGGAGAGGAGAGAGGAAAATTGGAGAAGAGAGATGTGGGGAGAAGTGGGGGGATGGGAGTTTAGGGAGAGGGCAGACGAAGAGGGGGAATGGGGGGAAGAGGAAGAGGGAAACTGGGGAATTGGTAGGAGGGAGAGGGAGGGAGAAGTAGAGAGGGAGGGCATTGTGGGTTGAGGGAGGGAGAAGGAGGGAGAGGAGGGAGAGGTAGAGACAGGAGAAGAGGAAAATTGAGAAGGGAAATAAAAAAGGGCGTGAGGGGAATAGGGAAGATCGAGGGATGAAGTGAGAGGAAAATAAGTGAGGGAAATCGTGGGGAAAAGCGAAGGCAGAGAATCACTGATACTGAAGTTCTTCCCTCACTCCTTCAGACGAAGATAAAGCAGAAGAAAGGAGAGTAAAGAGGGACAATGAATAAAGAAAGAAAGAACACACACACACACACGAGATTCCCTCCAGACAAACGTAAATTTCAAATAAATAATTCAGAGCCGCGGACGAAGGCGGTGACGGAGAACTTGTCAATCCCGAGATATGGGAATTTATGTTCATTTTCAGACTCAGGAAAGTCGCGGTGGCGCTTTCTTGAGATTTTGGCACCGGGCGAATTGGTGCCAGAGCTGGGGGGGAGAGGGGGGGAGGGGAAGTAAGAGGAGGAGAGAGGGAACTGCGGACAGAAGGGAAGGAGGAAATGCTGTACTTAGGAGATACGGGAAGATAATTCTATGGGGGGGCAGGAGAGAGAGGGGCCGACGGACATACAGACATACAGAGAGGGAGAAAGAGAGAGAGAGAGAGAGAGAGAGAGAGAGAGAGAGAGAGAGAGAGAGAGAGAGAGAGAGAGAGAGAGAGAGAGAGAGAGAGAGAGAGAAAGAGAGAGAGAGAGAGAGAGAGAGAGAGAGAGAGAAGAGAGAGACAGAGAGAGAGAGAGAGACAGAGAGACAGAGAGAGAGAGAAAGAGAGAGAGAGAGAGAGAGAGAGAGAGAGAAAGTGAGAGAGAGAGAGAGGGAGAGAGAGAGAGAGAGAGAGAGAGAGAGAGAGAGAGAGAGAGAGAGAGAGAGAGAGAGAGAGAGAGAGAGAGAGAGAAAGAGAGAGAGAGAGTTCCCGGAACCCGACGAGGTCTCCAAGCTCAGTGAACTCCAAAAGCAAAATCTGATGATCACTTTGTCCTTATTTTCACTTCCTTTAGATTTAGTTCATAAAATGAAATACATACAATCGTTTCTCGCAGTTCTTCCTTTCCGTTAAACTTCTTTTTTTTTAATTGATGGCAAGACACCATATAAAAAATACATTTGAATACTAATTTCATAACAACTGCCAACGTCAAATGTTATTTATAAAAATGTATGTTGCACAAGATGAAAGATTAAAGAAAGACATTGCTATAATTAAAGAGAGAAATGAGGAAGAGAGAGAGAAAGGAAGACAAACAGACTAACGGACAAACAGACAACAGACAAACATCCAAACAAACAGAAACCTACAGACGGAAACCGAATCACACACAAACAAACAAAGCACAACCCCCTCCCCCTCCCCCCCCCCAAAAAAAAAAAATTAGCTACGTAAACAAAACAAAAGAAAAAGCGAGAAGAAAACGGACTAGCAGACACACTTCACAGGTAACTTAGCGCTACAAAATGGCGACGAATTGCTAGTCTCACCTGCTCGATCAAAGCGCTCGATAGGGACTTTAGCGCCAGTGTATAAATTCGCAAAGGAGAGACACTTTCCTTTCTAATTGTCAACTCTTACACGATAATGCACGAGAAATATGTCTTTATTTTAGTAGATACACAGCATATATATTTGATCAAAGACTAGCGGTTTTGAATTCCTAGAAAGAGTTGTTGTGTGCTACGCTGAGGCGAATGGATCGTGTGTTTTTTTTGTTTTACGTAAAAAAGAACAGAAAGACAAATGAGAAGATAATGGGTAGTAGAGTGAAACAAAGACGAAAATATGTGAACGAAAGTGGAGCAAATTATGAATAAGAAAGAAATTAGTAAGGGAATTAATTTCGCAAATAACGGATAAGATCGAATAACAAAAGTCAATCATCATCATTATCACTATTATTATTATTTTCATTATTAGTATTGTTATGGTCATTATTACTTATTGTTGTAGTTGTAATTTTCATCATTGTTATTATAATTATCATTATTATCATTATTGTCATTGTTATTATTATTATGATCATTATTATTTTCAGTATTATTATTATCATTATAAATATAATTATTATCAGAATTAATATTATCATTATCATTAGTATAAGTATTCATTATAATTATTTCTTAAGTATCATCACCATTATCATTAGCCCTATATCATCATTGTGTTCGTTGTTATTTTTATTACCTTTATTATTATTATTATTATTATTGTTATTATTATTATTATTGTTTTGTTCTTATTGTTGTTGCTATTATTATCATTATTACCAACATCATTGATATTAATATTATTGTTATTATTATTAGTATTATTATCATTATTACCAACATCATTGATATTAATATTATTGTTATTATTATTAGTATTATTATCATTATTACTGTCATTATTATCATTATGGAAAATACCCTTCCCCCCAAAAAAAAAAAAAAAAACGATAATAGTAATAACATTATTGATAATGGTAAAGAAGAGAAGACAATAAATAAGACAAAAAAAACAACAACAGAAGAAGAGAAGAAGAAGGGAAGAGAGAAAGAGAAACCAAAAGAAAGAAAGCAAGAAAGAAAGGGAGAGAGAAAGCGAAACAGAGAGAAAAGAAGAGAGAGCAAGAGACGCAGCGGGGAGGGCGGGGAGGGCGGGGAGGGCGGGGAGGGCGGGGAGGGCGGGGAGGGAGCCGCAGGAGGCCGGGCAAGGGCGCCGCTCTCGCCCTCTCGCTCCTCCACAAAATGGCCGACGCCGTAAACATTCAGCCGCAACTGGCGCTGCAGCCTTCCTCCCTGCTTTTATTCTGGTCTGGGGCTGTTCTGGTCTTCGGGGTTATGCTTCTTCCTTCTTTATTCTGGTCTGGGGCTGTTCTGGTCTCCGGGGATATGCTTCTTCCTGCTTTTATTCTGGTCTGGGGCTGTTCTGGTCTTCGGGGTTATGCTTCTTCCTTCTTTATTCTGGTCTGGGGCTGTTCTGGTCTTCGGGGTTATGCTTCTTCCTTCTTTATTCTGGTCTGGGGCTGTTCTGGTCTTCGGGGTTATGCTTCTTCCTTCTTTATTCTGGTCTGGGGCTGTTCTGGTCTTCGGGGTTATGCTTCTTCCTGCTTTTATTCTGGTCTGGGGCTGTTCTGGTGTTCGTTTTTTTTTTTTTTTTTTTTTTATCTTTCTCTCTGCATTGTTAATTTCATTGCTGTTGTTGTTTTGTTTTTTGTTTTCTTGGTTTTGAGGAAGTGGTTATTATACATGTTGCGATTGTTTTACTTGTATCATGTTATATGTATTTATTTTCATATTTTTCTTGTTTCTTGTCTCCACGTTGAAGATATTTCGGTAATCTGGTTTTAAGTATTTTCATTTGTCTTTCCTTTCTTACTTTCCTTCTCTCTTTTTACCCCCTTTTTTTTTGGGGGGGGGGGAGGAGGAGGATTTTTTTTAACAGAAAGAAAGAGAGAGATAGTGAGTCACAGAGTCGCTGTTGCCAAGTAAAATTCAAAAGCATAACAAAACTGTTTTCTTTTTCTTTTTTCTTTTCCTTTCTTTTCTCCGAAATTTTATTTTGATTTATTTTCACTTTTTCATTCTTCTTCTTTTCATCCTATTCGACAAAGTAGCGCCACATCGCTTTTAATTTTTTTTCCTCTTTCCCCCTTTCGTCGTATATTTATTCCTATCTTCTTCTCTTCCTATTCCCCTCTTCCGTATTTCTTCTTTACCTCCCCCCCCCCCCCCTTACGTTATAGCAATTCCCTCAATACCACGCTTCACTCACTTCGAAAATTGTGTCTCTACGTCACCTCCCCCCTCTCTCTCTCTCTCTCTCTCTCTCTCTTTGTCTATTTCTCCCCCTGTCTTCCTCTCCATTAGGAAAAAATGGGAAAGAGAGAGAGCGGGAGAGATAAATAAAAAATGGACTTCTTGGGGTGACACTTGACTTTTGAAATTGAGGCTTCGGGAGGATGTGGGTTTCCGCTTGCCTCGGAAAGGGGTCGAATTTCCCGATAGATTTTTTTTCTCTCTTTCTGGCTCTCACTCTTTCTCTTTCTCTCTCTCTCTCTCTCTCTCTCGCTCTCTCTTTCTATCTTTCTTTCTCTCTCTCGATCTCTTTCTCTCTCTCTCTCGCTCTCTCTTTCTCTCTCGCTCTCTCTCTCTCTCTCTCTCTCTCTCTCTCTCTCTCTCTCTCTCTCTCTCTCTCTCTCTCTCTCTCTCTCTCTCTCTCCCTCTCTCTCTTTCCTATCTTCCTCTTCTGTCTTTTCTTCTTTTACTTTTTTTTTCCATTGCCTTCTATTGTTTTTTTCTTATTATCTTCTTAGGCTCTTTTTTCTTCGTTTTCTCCCTTTGTTTCTTCATCGTCATTTTAGTTCTTCAATTTCTTAATTCTTCCTTTACATCTCTCTTCGTTCTCCTCTTTTTTCTTCGCTTACTTCCTCTCTTCTTCCTCTTCTTCTTCTGCGCCCTATTTTCCTTTGTAATGACGCCCCTCCTTCTCCCTCTCTTTCTTCTACGTCTTCTTTCCTCTCTTTCCTTCGTATTTAGATATATCCTTTTTCGATTATCTTTTCCCTCTTATTCATTCCCATCTCCTTCTTCTATTTCTTCTTTTTAATCTTTATGTTCTTCCTACTTTCTCCGCCCCCCCCCCCCCCCCTCCATGAGACATCGCGTTCTCGCATTCGTCAAGAAATTCCTTTTAAAAGTTTTTTTTTTGGCCGGTAGAGAGTTGGGGGCTGTGGGAGGCGGGGGGGGGGGGGGGTAGACATAGGTGTTTCTATGGATTCAGGAATTCTCGTGTGTGTGTGTCTGTACCCATGTATGTATGTGTGCTTGTGTATGTGTATGTGTTTGTCTGTACCCATGTATGTATGTGTGTGTGTTCGTTTGTATCCATGTATGTATGTGTGCGTAATTGATAAGGTAGACAATCACACCGATAGATAGGTCGATGGATAGATAGATAGATGCATGGAGAGATAGATAGGGAGATAGACAAACGGATAAACAGATAGAGAGACAGACAAGCAGATGTGTAGATAAATAGACAGATAGATAAACAGAAAGCGATTACCTTATATGGAGATAGAAATCTAGGCACACAAACAGAAATATAGACAAACAAGCAGACAGACAGATATGAAAATAGACAGACAGACAGACAGACCGGAATATCCCTGCTGACGGCTCCCGGAGATCATTCATTGCGTGTCCTGATGAACTGCTGACACCTCAGGGAAGTGAAAGACGGTGCCAGTGACGGCTGACATCACACAGTCCCGCCTTCGTGTTTGGCACCCCCCCCCCCTCGCTTCTTCCTTATAATACGCCCACACCTGGTAATAACCCCCGCCTTTCTCTCTCCTCTCTCACCCTTCTCTCTCTCTCTCTCTCTCTCTCTCTCTCTCTCTCTCTCTCTCTCTCTCTCTCTCTCTCTCTCTCTCTCTCTCTCTCTCCCTCTCTCTCTCTCTCTCTCTCTCTCTCCCTCTCTCTCTCTCTCTCTCTCTCTCTCTCTCTCTCTCTCTCTCTCTCTCTCTCTCTCTCTCTCTCTCTCTCTCTCTCTCTCTCTCTCTCTCTCTTCTCTCTCCCCTTCCTCTTCCCCTCCTCTTCCCTTCCCCTCTCTCTCTCTCTACCCATACCCATTCGTACCAAATGAGAGGGTATTCGCTTGTGGTAGTAGTGGCAAACCTACTGTTACTACTACTACTACTACTATTGGTATACTATCTCTACCACTGATACCAAACCGCTTAGTATCTGTTTCTGTGGTTGTGGTAGCGCGGCTGTTTTAAGTATTAATGTTTATGTGTTTTTTTTTTTTTTTTTGTCTTTTCTTTTTTCTTTTTTTTTATCGCTGGGTGTCGGAAACCTTTTTGCTATTATTGTACGCATTAAAGATGATTCATTATAATTTACATACCAAACTTGTTAATGAATTTAACTTACATAATGATAAAATTTCTTTGCTATATATCTTTATCTATGTATATCTATCTATACATATAAATATATATATATATATATATATATATATATATGTGTGTGTGTGTGTGTGTGTGTGTTGTGTGTGTGTGTGGATATATATATATATATATATATATATATATATATATATATATTATGTATATATACGCGTGTGTGTGTGTGTGTGTGTGTGTGTGTGTGTGTGTGTGTGTGTGTGATATTAACAAGGCGCCAAGTAGTTCGCCAAACACCACATCGGTGATGTCACACACACACACACATACATTCATACATACATACACACATACATACATCAGACACCGTGATACATCTCCAACAAAGAAACTATTTCACGCATTAAAAATACATTTTTTTCTCTTTTCCTCTTTCATTATTTTTTACTCGTTTTTTACCCCCTTTGGTATTATTTTTTCAAGCCATTTACCTTTTTTTTTGTCGAACGGGCCAAGGGTAGCTGCCAAGACTTAAAAAACAAAAAACAAAAAACAAACATAAAAACAAGAAAAAAACAACATCATTTTAAGATGTGATATTACTAATCCCGAGAAATTAGATAGTGGTAATAGTAATGATAATTATAATGATGGTGATAATGAGTATCATGATAATTATGCTGCTTTTCCTGCTACTGCAAGTGATACTGCTACATATAATGATAATGATCCTAATAATAGTAAATATAATAATAATAATGACGGTAATGATAATGATAATAATAATGATAATAATGATAGTGATAATGATCCTAATAATAGTAATGATAATGTTAATAATAATGACGATAATGATAATGATAATAATAATAATATTGATAATAATGATAATGATAAGGATGATGTTAATAATGATGATGATAATGATGATGATAATGATGATGATGATGATGATATGGAGGAGAGATACTACCATAGAGAAAAATATTTTAAAAAGTCGACGTTTCACAGAATATAAAAGAATACAGAATACATAACTACTTTTAAAGACAGAACTATATGATACAATATTTCAACAAAATACATTCAGAACACAAATGACAACATAACACATTGCCTCTAAAGATACATTATAACATTATATTATTATCGTAGCAGAATATAGTGTAATGATAATAGTATAATTTTCTTTCTATCATTATTATTAATTTTATTATAATATAATAAATTAATGATGAACTGTCATATGTAGAAGGTATAACACAGCAGAATAGCATCACATGAAAACACATTGTCACTACGGAATGCAGTGTCACAGAATACAGTCACAGAGTACAGTGTCACAGAAAACGGCCACGCAATACAGTGTCACAGAAAACAGCCACACAATAGTGTCACAGAATACAGTGTCTCTTACAGTCTGCATGGGTGGGCCAAGTGAAATTTATGTGACCTGGAAATGACTCAGGTCAAACCAGAAATGACAAGTGATCGATGACACGCGGGGAAAGGACTTTACTTAAGCGATTGCAGTGAAAACGTCATTAAAAGGGAATCCGGTTTAAGTTTACTTGGAATTTCTTAGACAAAAGGGGAAATTAATGGACAGATAAGAAAGAGAGAGAGAGAGAGAGAGAGAGAGAGAGAGAGAGAGAGAGAGAGAGAGAGAGAGAGAGAGAGAGAGAGAGAGAGAGAAGGAAAGAAAGAGAGAAAGAAACACACACAGAGAGAAAGAGACAGCTACCAAGAGAGAGAGAGAGAGAGAGAGAGAGAGAGAGAGAGAGAGAGAGAGAGAGAGAGAGAGAGAGAGAGAGAGAGAGAGAGAGAGAGAGAGAGAGAGAGAGAGAGAGAGAGAGAGAGAGAGAGAGAGAGAGAGAGAGAGCGAGAGAGAGAGAGAGAGAGAGTAAGACCAGGAGGGAGGCCTGCGTTCCATAGGCAAGCAAGACCGGAGTGGTCCGCTGACGCCTCTATATACTCCAGTGCGCCGCCACTCCATTACTCAGACCCAACCTAAACAAACACTCCACAAACACATCGCCCGCCATCTACTAACTCACTGCTTCCCCTTAAACACCCTGTAAGACAACAATGAGGAGAGATGGGGGTGGGAGGGGGGGTGGGAGGGGGGGCAGGAGGGAAGGGTAGGTGGTGGGTGAGAGAGTGAGAGGGAAAGGAGGGAGGGTGGGAGGGAGTGAGGAAGAGAGGGAGAGAGAGAGAACCAGACAGACAGACAGACAGATAGAGAGACGGAGACAGACAGATAGACAGAGACAAAGACCGAGACCGAGAGAGAGAGATAGACATACAGAGAGCCAGAGAGACAAAGCGAGTGAGACAGACAGGCCGAGAGAGACCGAGAGAAAAAGACAGACAGACAGACAGAGTCACTTCGTTCCTTCCCTCAAGGTGGGCTGAAGGGTCTCGTGTGGGAATCTTTCTCCTTCGTCTTAAGGAGCGGGTCTGGTTAAGGGCACTTCCGGTGGGCGGCAGGAGAGGCCCAGGATTTGCAGCTGCTCTTGTCATTGTTGTTTTTTCTCTCTTCTTCTTTTGTTCGTTTTCTTTTTTTATTTCTTCCCTCGTCTTTCTGTGATTTTTTTTTTTTTCTGCTTCTTTACTTTTCTTTTTTATTATAATTTCCCTCTCCTCTTCCTCTTCCTCCTCTTTTACTGCATTCTCTACTTCTCCCACTTTCTCTTCCTCATCTTTATCCTCTTTCACTCTTTCTTTCTCTTCCCTTTCACTCCTCTTTTCCTACCTTCCTTCCCTCTTTCCCTTCCACTCCTCCTCCCGTCCACCTTCCCTCTCCTCTCCCCTTCCCTCCCTTCCTTCCGTCCCTCCTCCTTCCTCCCCCCTTCCCTCCTTCCACTCTCCCCTTCCCTCCGTCCCTCCTCCTCCCTTCCCCCCTCCCCTGCTTCCCTTCCCTCCCCCTCCTTCCCTTCCCTCCCCCTCCTTCCCTTCCCTCCCCCTCCTTCCCTCCTTCCCTCCTCCCTCCGCTCCTTCCTCCCCTCTTCCCTCCCTCCTTCCCTACTCCTCCCTTCCCTCCTTCCCTCTCTCTCCTCTCTTCCCCCTCTCTTCCACTCTCCCCCCCTTCTCACCTCCTTCCTTCCCCTTTCCCTCCTCCCTCCCCCCTTCCACTCTCCTCCCCCCCTCCTTCCCTCCCCCCCTTCTCTCCGCCCCCTCTCCCCCCTTCCCTCCCTCTAGCCCCTGACGCGCGGTGGTCAGAGGACTTCAAATTAATGATGGCGTCTCTCCATCAATCCCGGGTGTCAGATGGGCCTTTGGCGAGCGGCGCCAGCTTCTTCGTGTTCTCTTAGGCCTCCTTTTCATCGGTCTGTTTGTTCTCTCTCGTCGTTTTCTGTCTATCTGTGTATCTTTCTATATATATGTTTATTTGTCGGTCTCTCTCTCTCTCTCTCTCTCTCATTCTCTTTCTCTCTCTCTCTCTCTCTCTCTCTCTCTCTCTCTCTCTCTCTCTCTCTCTCTCTCTCTCTCTCTCTCTCTCTCTCTCTCTCTCTCTCTCTCTCGCTTTCTCTCAAGCAGCGGACTCCTTAGGGAAAACATGTCTTAGGCCTGTCTTAGCTCTCCCTCCCTCGCTTAGGCCGACACTGTAGACTGCCTCTGTCTTTTGTAGCCGTCGACCCCCCCCCCTCCTCCTCCTCCTCCTCCTCCTCCTCCTCCTCCTCCTCCTCCTCCTCTTCCTCTTCCCCTTCTTCCCCCTCCTCCTCTTCCTCTTCTTCTTCTTCTTCTTCTTCCTCCTCCTCTTCTTCCTCCTCCTCCCCCTCCTCCTCCTCCTCTTCTTCTTCCTCCTCTTCCTCTTCATCCTCCTCTTCCTCTTCTTCTTCTTCCTCCTCCTCCTCCTCCTTCTCCTCCTCCTCCTCCTCCTCCTCCTCCTCCTCCTCCTCCTCCTCCTTCTCCTCCTCCTCCTCCTCCTCATGATCATCATCATCATCATCATCATCATCATCATCATCATCATCATCATCATCATCATCATCATCATCATCATCCTCATCATCTTCCTCCTCCTCCTCCTCCTCCTCCTCCTCCTCCTCCTCCTCCTCCTCCTCCTTCTAAAAACAAGACACATACACAAAAAAATAAAATAATAAAAATTCCCCAGCCTCGCTATCACCCGATCACTTTCCATAATTTCCCGTAACGACACAGTTCCCTCTCGCTCTCCCGTCAGTGCGCCGGAAGACAAACAGGGGAGAGGACGTTACGCCTTTGCTCTCGATGTTGTCTCGAGATTAAGAGGCCTGGGTGGGGGAGAGGGAGGGAGGGGGAGGGGAAGGGGTGAGAGGGAGGGTGGGGGAAGGGGTGAGAGGGGGGGAAATGGGTGAGAGGGAGGGGTAAGAGGGGAGAGGGAAAGATAAACATAGAAATAGAGAGGGTTATCAAGAAGTGGGAGAGAGAGAGACACAGAGAGAGAGAGAGAGAGAAAGGGTGGGGTGAGGGGAAAGAGAGAGAGATATAGAGAGATAAACAGTCAGAGAGAGAGAGAGAGAGAGAGAGAGCGAGAGAGACAGAGAGAGACAGAGAGAGACAGAGAGAGAGAGAGAGAGAGAGAGAGAGAGAGAGAGAGAGAGAGAGAGAGAGAGAGAGAGAGAGAGAGAGAGAGAGACAGAGAGAAGGAGAGAGGAGGGGGGGGGGGGCTTTCAGACAGCCCGTAGCCGTCACCGCATGGCATTGTTGTCAGACGAAGTTCATAAACTTTCGCTTTTTATTTACTTTTTTTCGCTGTGATTCTTGGTTGTGTCTCTATTCGATGTTATGGCTTTATCTTTTTCTCTTTTTGTTTCCTTTTTTGTTTATATTTTTCCCCTCTCGTGTCCTTTGCCAGGACTTGCGCAATCAGCTCGATCGAAAGCCTTTTTCAGCTGAATATTATTTCATTGTTATCATTTCGTTTCTCCTTCCATCTTCAAGTTTTTTGTTGTTGTGGTTGGTAATTTGCTCATCTTTTTATTCTCCTAATTTCTCTCTTTCTCTCCTATTCTCTATCTCTCTCTCTATTTCTCTCTCTCTCTCTCGCTCTCTCTCTCTCTCTCTCGCTTTCTCTTTCTCTCTCTCTCTCTCTCTCTCTCTCTCTCTCTCTCTCTCTCTCTCTCTCTCTCTCTCTCTCTCTCTCTCTCTCTCTCTCTCTCTCTCTCTCTCTCTCTCTCTCTCTCTCTCTCTCTCTCTCCTTCTTCTTCTTCTTTTCCCTCCACCTCCCTGCTTTTATCTCCGCCATCACCAGACATCTAGTACATTTTTTCCCTCCCGCTTCATAAGTTTCCGACAAAGAACCCTCTAGTTTGTGCCTCGCTTAGTTTGTTGTTAGCGGATGCTTTGGGCTCTCCGTTTCTTCTCTTCGTTGGTTCGCTTTTTATTAATTTATTTATCTTTTTATTTTTCATTGTTATTATTTTTTCCTTTTTTGGATTCGGCTGTGAATTTGTGCTTTGTCATTATTATCGTTATTTTCATTATCTTCTTTGTTATCTTTGCCGCGAATAGTTGCATTCTCATTATCAGTTGTATCGTCATTATCACTACTAAGCATCACTGTCATCACTATCATTATCATCATTCCTCTTCCTTTTTCTCATCATCATCATCTTCTTCCTCTTCCTCATCATCATCTTCTTACTCTTCCTCATCCTCATCTTCTTCCTCTTCCTCATCATCATCTTCCTCTTCCTCATCATCATCTTCTTCCTCTTCCTCATCATCATCTTCCTCCTCCTCCTCATCATCATCATCATCTTCCTCCTCCTCCTCCTCCTCCTCAACCCCCTCTTCCTCCTCCTCCTCATCCCCCTCTTCTTCCTCCAATCCTTCTTTATTCCTCTTTCTCCCCCTCCTCCCTCTCCCCTTCCATCACGCATGTCGCTGCGCAGGTGTCATGGCCGCCAACTCAGGTTAAACGATTTTGTTGTAG
>NC_061834.1:15000-27500 GCF_019202785.1 Penaeus chinensis | reverse complement strand
TCTCTCTCTCTCTCTCTGTCTCTCTCTCTCTCTCTCTCTCTCTCGCTGTCTCTCACTATGTTTTTTTCTTTTTCTTTTCAGTTTTGCATTTCCATTTATATATATATATATATATATTTTCTGTTTTGCATTTCCATTTTCTTCTCTTCTGTTTTAAGATTTTTTTCTTCTTGATTTTCTTCACTTCGTTTGTTTTTCTTCTTATCTCTCCTTTTCCCTTTTCATTTCCTCTCTCCTGTTTCTATTCATCAATCAATCTATCAATCAGTCTATCTATATAAGATGTATCTATCTATCTCTACACATAAACAAACATTTATTGATAACTCTGTATATGTATCAAATGTATCTGTGTATGTTTCCTGTAAGTCTGTTTATATAAGATATATTTGATTAATAGAAATAGATACAGACAAACAGTTATGCAAACAAACATACTAATCATGATATAAACTGCACATATATCACGAGGGTGAACGGGAAAGGGGAGAGGGAGGAGAGGGGGTGGTAGAGGGGAGGGGAGGTAGAGGGGAGGGGGTGGCGGTAGAGGGGAGGGAGGGGGAGGGGGAAGGGAGGAGGGGTGAGGGGAGGGGAGGGGAGGGGGAGGGAGGGGGATAGGAGGAAATGATAGGGAGGGGGTAATGCGGAGAAGATGATGGGGTAGGGAAGGGTAGGGGAAGAAGGGAGGGGGAGGATGTAGATGGAAAGGGGATGATGGAGAGAGAGGGGGTGATGGGGAAAGGGGGAAGGGGAAGGGAGGGAGGGGGGTCGAGAACTCCGCATTCCTTTTGGCCTTTCCGTCGCTTCTGTCTAATGGCTGGACTTAATCCTCGAGGACAAGGTTTATGTATGTGTGAACTCACTCGTTAAAATCCCTCCACTCTGTCTCTCCCTCTCTCTCGCTCTCTCTCTCTCTCTCTGTCTGGATCTCTCTCTCGCTCTCTCTCTCTCTCTGTTTGGATCTCTCTCTCGCTCTCTCTCTCTCTCTGTCTGGATCTCTCTCTCGCTCTCTCTCTCTCTCTGTTTGGATCTCTCTCTTTCTCTCTCTCTCTCTCTCTCTCTCTCTCTCTCTCTCTCTCTCTCACTCGCTCGCTCTCTCTCTCTCTCTCTCTCTCTCTCTCTCTCTCTCTCTCTCTCTCTCTCTCTCTCGCTCGCTCGCTCGCTCGCTCGCTCTCTCTCTCTGTTTGGATCTCTCTTTCTCTCTCGTTCTCTCTCTCTTTCTCTCTCTCTCTCTCTCTCTCTCTCTCTCTCTCTCTCTCTCTCTCTCTCTCTCTCTCTCTCTCTCTCTCTCTCTCTCTCTCTCTCTCTCTCTCTCTTTACCCCCATCCATCTCTCTCCCCTCCCTACTCCTTCCCCCTCTCTCCTCTCTTTCTCCATCTCTCCCCCCCATCCCCCCCCCCCCATCTCCTCGGACGCCCCCAAAGAAAACATCTTTGCTAATCCCGCAGTTCAGATTGCAACATGAACATTTGTCTCTGCAACATGATACAGAGCGGGTCTTCGCTGTCAGATATAGGCCCCGGTCTCTCATCGCCTCCCCTATCCATTCCTCTTTTTTTCTTTTCTTTTTTCTTTTTCTTTTTTTCTTTTTTTGATTCTTGTGATGTTGGCCGATGTGGCTGAGGGAGGAGGAGAGGGAGGGGGGAGGTGGAGAAGGAGGGGGGGAGGCGCGAGGGGGAGAAGCGAGGGGAATGGGTGAAAGGGAGAGAATGAAAGAGAGAGAGAGAGAGAGAGAGAGAGAGAGAGAGAGAGAGAGAGAGAGAGATATAGAAAGAGAAAAAGAAAACAGAGAGAGAGAGAGAGAGAGAGAGAAAGAAAACAGAGAGAGCTTAGTGAAAAAGATCAGATGTCAGAGAGGAACAGAGAGAGAGAAAAGAGAAAGAGAAATTAAAAAAAACAACAACATAAGTACACATACACCGACATCCATCACACAATATCTCCTTCTCCTTCTCCTTCTTTTCCTCCTTCTTCTTCTCCTTCTTCTCCTTCTTCTTCTTCTTCTTCTCCTCCTTCTTCTTATCCTCATTCTTCTTCTCCTTCTCCTTCTTCTCCTTCTTCTTCTTCTCCTCCTCCTTCTTCTTCTCCTTCTTCTCCTTCTCCTTCTTCTCCTCCTCTTTCATCTTCTCCTCCTCCTTCTTCATCTCCTCCTTCTTCTTCCTCTCCTTCTTTCCCCATCCACATGAACATCAACATACCCCCCCCCCCCCTCCCCCTTCACTCGTCCAGACCAATAAACCTAAACCCACATATAAGTCTACACACGCACGTATGTGGTCTCCTGCATTATCGGAACACGTAACTCGATAACAAGGGACAAGAGCGTCACAGAGCGGTTAATTCATGAGAGAGGGAGAGACGTCTCTGTTGATTCCTCTTCGTGTTGATCTATTTATCATGTATCTGGCGGTTCTGCAATGCATCAAGGCGTGCAGCGGGCGGGCGACCTTCTTCCTCTCGCTCTCGGCTGTTTCTCTTCCTCTCTTTATTTCCTTCTTCTTTTCCTCTTCCTTTTGCTTCTGCTTGTTTTTGTTTTTGTTTTTTCTTTCATTTCTTCTTCCTCTTCCTCCTCTTCTTTTTTTCTCTTCCTGTTTTCCTTCTCTTCTTCCTTATTCCTCTTCCTCCTTCTTCCTCCTCCTCCTCCTCCTCTTCTCTTTTCCTCCTTTTTTTTTTCTTTCTCTCTCTTCCTTTTCTTTCTCTTTCCTTATCTCCTCTCTCTTGCATTTCCTTCCTCCTCTTCGTCCTCCATGAATTCTTCCATTCTTCTCCTCTCCACCACATCCCCTATCCCTCCCTCCCTTATCTCCCTCTCTCTCCTTCCTTCTCCCCCTTTCCCTCCCTCCCTCATCTCCCCTCTTTTCCCTTTTCCCTTTCCCCCCCTTTCCCCCCCGTCCCATCTCCCCTCTCTCCTTCCTTCTCCCCCTTTCCCCCTCCCCCATCTCCCTCCTCTCCCCTTTTCCTTTTCCCCCTTCCCTCCCTCCCCTCCCCCTCTCATCCTTCCTTCCCCCCCCCTCCCCCTTTCCCCCCCTCCTTTTCTTTCCCTCTCTCCTCCTCTCTTTTTCCTCCTCCTCTTTCTCTCTCTCCTTCTTCTTCCCCTCTTATCCCTTCCTTCTTCCTCCTCCCCACCCGCCTCTCCTTCTCCCTCCTCCCCACTCCTTCTCTCTCCCATCCTCTCTCCCCCCTTTTTTTGTCCCTCCCCCTCCACTCCCCTTTTCCCCTTTCCCTTCCCCCCCTTTCCCTCCCCTCCCTCCCACCCTCCTCTCCCCTCCCCCTCCTCCTCCTTCCTTCCCCCTTTCCCTCCCTCCCTCCTCTCCCTCTCTCTCCTTCCTTCCCCCCTTTCCTCCCTCCCCCCCTCTCCTTTCCCCCCCCTCCCCGGGGTCCTGCTTTTCCTGGCTACATGCAAGGTCAGCGCCGGTAATTTGATATCAATTAAACACACCCCAAAAAAAAATTCAAATTTTTATTTCACAAATTTTTCAAAAGGTTTGGGGAAGTTGTCTTTGTGTTTGGGTTTTTGCCTGATTATCGTGGAGGAGGAGGGTAGAGGGGGGGAGGGGGAGAAGCGGAGGGGAGGAGGGGGAAGGAAGGGAGTGGAAGGAGGGGGGAGGGAGGGGTAAGGGAGGGAGGGGGAGGGGGAGGGAGGGGTAGAGGGAGGGGTTTTTAAGGGAGTGGGGGAAGGAAGGATTTAAAAAAGGTGGGTGGAGAGTAGAGGGGGAGGGGGGTAAAGGGGAGGAAGGGTGGGGAGGGAGGGAAGAAGAGGAAGGGGGAAGGGGGAAATACATCCAGAAAGAAACCAAAAAAGCGGATGAGGAGAAAAAGATAAGCGATCGGAAAGAGCTGAAGAAGAACAATAGAAAATAAAAATCGCAAGAGAGAAGGCGGGAGAGAAACGGAATAGAAAAGTGCGGAGGAAGAGGAGAGGACAGAAAATGAAACAAAGGGAAAAACCCAGAGAAAGGGATATGAAGAAAAAAAGAGGTTTCAGAAGAGAAAGAGAACAAGAGAAGGCGAAAAGGAGCAAGAGAGAGAGAAAAAAGAAAAAGACGAGAGAGAAAACACGAGAGGGGAAAGAGAGGGAGAAAAAGAGAGAGCGGCCAGTGTTAGCGACCATAAACCTTTTTGTCTCTGTCGTACACGAATGTAATTTGTATCGTCTGTAATCCGACCTCCAAGTTGGTCTCAAGCGGCGACTTGGCCTCTGCCTACTCCTGCTCCTGCTCCTGCTCACGCCTGCTTTCTGCCGTTGCCAATGCCTGTGCTCATTACCTGCTTATGCCTCGTTTTGTATGCCTGGTTTCTGTCCCTGTAATGTCCGCTCTCATGCCTGCTTACTCCTGGTGCTGATGCGTCTGCTTACCCCCCGTTTCTACAAAAAGCTTTCCCTTTTTTCTGCCTGCTTTTTTCCTGAGCCGATGCGCCTTCCTACTCTTTTGTGCCCCGGGCCCGCTTCCTCCCGCTGCTGTCTGTCTCCTCCTGCTTCTGCTGCTATACATACCTGCTTACTCCTGCTGCTCAAACCCTGCTGATGAATAACCTGCTTACTCTTCTGGAAACTCCAAATGCGTTCCATATTTTCTAAACTAACCAAAAAAAAAAATTTTTCTTCTTCACCTTCTTCTTCTCATCCTTCGTCCTTTTCTTCTGCTTCTTCATCATCTTCTTCTTCTTCTTCTTTTTCTTCTTCTACTTCTTCTTCGTCTTTTTCTTCTGCTGCTCCTTCTCCTTCTTCCCTATCTTCTTTTTCGCATCCAGGGGGAGACGAAATTAAATAAATCCAATAATACAAGAGAGGGAGCGAGAGGGAGAGAGAGGGAGCGAGAGAGAGCGAGAGGGAGCAAGAGGGAGCGAGAGGGAGCGAGAGGGAGCGAGAGGGAGCGAGAGGGAGCGAAAGAGAGCGAGAGGGAGCGAGAGGGAGCGAGAGGGAGCGAGAGGGAGCGAGAGGGAGCGAGAGAGAGCGAGAGGGAGCGAGAGGGAGCGAGAGGGAGCGAGAGGGAGCGAAAGAGAGCGAGAGGCAGCGAGAGGGAGCGAGAGGGAGCGAGAGGGAGCGAGAGAGAGCGAGAGGGAGCGAGAGGGAGCGAGAGGGAGCGAGAGAAAGCGAGAGAAAGCGAGAGAAAGCGAGAGGGAGCGAGAGGGAGCGAGCGGGAGCGAGAGGGAGCGAGAGGGAGCGAGAGGGAGCGAGAGGGAGCGAGAGGGAGCGAGAGGGAGCTAGAGGGAGCGAGAGGGAGCGAGAGGGAGCGAGAGGGAGCGAGAGGGAGCGAGAGAAAGCGAGAGAAAGCGAGAGAGAGCGAGAGGGAGCGAGAGGGAGCGAGCGGGAGCGAGAGGGAGCGAGAGGGAGCGAGAGGGAGCGAGAGGGAGCGAGAGGGAGCGAGAGGGAGCGAGAGGGAGCGAGAGGGAGCGAGAGGGAGCGAGAGGGAGCGAGAGGGAGCGAGAGGGAGAGCGAGAGGGAGCGAGAGGGAGCGAGAGGGAGCGAGAGGGAGCGAGAGGGAGCGAGAGGGAGCGAGAGGGAGCGAGGTGGGTGGTTCACGCGGCTGCTCTGAGGATAATGGCTTTTGGCGGGAAACTCTTTGTTGGTTGTTTTAATGGACGAATTTAATGGTTGTCTCTCCTTGCTCTCTCTTTCTTTCCACTTCCTTTCGCCGGGTCTTCCTTTCTCTTCGCTGCTCTCTTCTTCTCGTTTTTTATTTTGCGTTTTCTCTCTCTCTTTCTCTCTCTGTGTCCTTTCTCCCCCCTCTCTTGCATTTTCTTTATTCTTCTTCAAAATTAATAAGATAACATCGCATAATTAATATTGTACAAATTTTCTGGCTGTTATTTTCTCTTCTTTTTTTTCTTCTCACTTTCTCCCTCTAACTATATTACGTTTCATCAACTTTTATTTATTTACGCTCCCTTGTAAAAGAGTTAAAGGGGAAACGAGTCTAAAGAAAAATTACTTCTCATGGGATGGTTTTATTACAGGAAATGTTTCGGTGATTAAACCATTTTTAATTTCTATCTCTCGCTCTCTTTCTATCTATCTATCTATTTTTTTCTCTCTCACCTTCTCTCTCTTTCTTTTTGTTTCTTTGTCTTTCTCTCACTTTTCCACCCCCTTTCTCTTTCTCTGTCTATCTGTTTATATATCTTTTTTCTCCCTCTCTTCCCCCCCCCCCCCCCCTCCCTTTCTTTCTCTCTCTCTCTCTCTCTCTCTCTATATATATATATATATATATATATATATATATATATATATATATATAGTTAGTTAGTTATACGTTTATTCATTCATCCATTCAGTACCCGCCCACTTCTTTCATTCGTTTTTCCTAAGTGCTACATCTGAATCGTCGACATGGACACGCACCTCTCAAACTTACGCACTGGCATCAATGAACTTGGAGTGCCACCTATCATGAGTGCCACCACCAACGCGAGACACCCTGTGTGCCTACTTGCACTCTCTGACATTTCCTGACATCCTCTCGCATCCACTTGTTCCCTCTGGCACTCCTTTGCACTCTCAAACACTGGCACTGCGGTACATGGCACAGGGTAGCTTCTCAGGCCGATCCCTTTGCATTGTGAAGGATATCGGCTCCTTTCATTAGGGATTCGACTTGGCACTCCTCGGGGCGTCCTTCCCTCCTCCTTTCTTTCCTTATTTGCGTGTGTGTGTGTATACAGGCACACTTACACCCGTACATGCATAGACCTACAAGCACACACAAATGCTCTCCTGCGTGTTTTCTTCCCCATCTCTCTGCCTCCCTCACTTTCATTCGAAGATCCAAACCCCCAGTCGCTCTCAGTGCCCCGCTAACTTCGCCTTATATAGCCATCACGCTTTACTTCACGCTCCCCCCACCCCCCTGCATATTTTACGACCCATACCCTCCCCCCTTACCCTTCCCTTCCACTCACTCTTACCTTTCCCTCATCCTTCCTCCCCCTCCTATTTCTTCCCTTCCCCTCCTCTCCATATCTCCCTCCCTCTTCCTTTTCAACTCATACCCATTTTCTCCCGAACTACCTCATACCGACCAGCCTCATACCTTTCCCCTTACCTTCTTCCCATCGTACCCCCTCCCCTCATACTCTTTTCCCTTATACCCTTCCCCCATACCCTCATACTTCTTACCCCATACCCCCATACACACCCCATACCTTCCCCTCAAACCCCCTCCCCCTTTCCCCCTTCCCCTCCTTCCCCCATGCACCCATACCCTCCCCATACCTTCCCCTCAAACCCCTTCCCCCTTCCCCCTTCCCCCCTTCCCCCCCATACCCCCATACCCTCCCCATACCCACCGGCGGTCACCAGTAATTACCAAGAGGGCCGCTGGCGACGTCGACGGAGGGCGGAGCGACTGCGGCATTTCGTGGTATCGCCTTGACGGTATCAGGGGCAGGGCGCCGGGCCTTTTCGGGCGGTGGGCGGCGTGGTGGGGATTGGTGGTGACTGGTGGAGATTGGTAGGTCAGGGGGAGGGGGATTGGTGGATATTGGTAGGTGAGGGGGGAGGATTGGTGGCGATTGGTAGATGGTCGGTGATTGTTGGAGATTGGTAGATGGTCGGTGATTGTTGGAGATGGGTAGAGATTAGCGGGTTGGCAGTGATTGGCGATGAGGATAATTACAGGCAATCAGTAATGATTAGCGATTGGGGATGCTAATGGGCCGCTGTAGATGGGCGTCGCTGTCTAAGGGCGGGCGGCAAAGACAGTGGGCGGCAGTTCTAGCGGGTCGAGGGGCGGGCGGTGTCCTTGTCGGTCGAGTCAGATCCGCCAGTCCTTACGTGACCCAATTAGGACTTCCGGGAGGAGGAGCAGGAGGAAGGAGGAGGGGGGCGGGAGGAGGAGGGGGGGGAAGAGGAGGAGGAGGAGGAGGAGGAAGGAGAAGGGGGGAGGAAGAAGGAGGAGGTGAAACAGGAGAGGAAGAGGAAGGAGGGAGAGAAAATCAGGGGTAGGAATGAGAAGAAAGGGGAATGGAGAAGGAAGAAAGGGGGAAGAAGAGGGGAAAGGAGGGAAGAAAGAGGGTTTTGAGGCGGTGTTTGTTTCAGAGGAGCTCGTTAGCTCGAAAAAGGGAAGAAACGGAGGGAAAGAATAAAAGGAGGAGAGAAGAAATGGAAGCTTTACAGTATAAAGGGACAGAGAGACAGAGAGAGAGAAAGAGAGAGAGAGAGAGAGAGAGAGAGACAGAGAGAGAGAGAGAGAGAGAGAAGAGAGAGGGCTAGAAGAGAAGAGAAAGGAAAGTAGGAATTTAAAATAAGGCTCAAGACATATAAAGACATACATAGACAGAGAAAGAAAAACGAAAAGAGAAAAAAGAATGAAACAAGAAACAATGACATAGAAAGATACAGACAGACACGTCACTGGAAATGAAGTTCTTCACGTTCATGACGTCACGGTATTCGGCTCAAGGTCCTCCTTCTCCTCGTATGACGTCACCATTCGATCCACCAATCACAAGCGGCGAACGACCGAATTCAAATTTAAAATCCTCTGCCTCACCTGTCCAACGTCCTAAGAAGAGAGAGAGAGAGAGAGAGAGAGAGAGAGAGAGAGAGAGAGAGAGAGAGAGAGAGAAGAGAGAGAGAGAGAGAGAAAGAGAGAGAGAGAGAGAGAGAGAGAGAGAGAGAGAGAGAGAGAGAGAGAGAGAGAGAGAGAGAAAGAGAGAAGAGAGAGAGAGAGAGAGAGAGAGAGAGAGAGAGAGAGAGAGAGAGAGAGAGAGAGAGAGAGAGAGAGAGAGAGAGAGAGAGAGAGAGAATAGAAAGAAAGAAAGAAAGAGAGAGAGAATAGAAAGAAAGAAAGAGAGAGAGAGAGAGAGAGAGAGAGAGAGGGAGAGATGAAGGAATGCCACAGACCACGAAATATTTCTATAACTCGCCCCCGAGTCGAGCGAATGCCTGGGGAATGACGTGACGTAATGAAGGCAGAATGGAGGCACACAAGGAACCGTTTAAAGCAAGGGCTGCCTTGGATGCCAGATTTTTAAAAGGGGTTTCACGAGACTTCCATTTTTTTTTTTCTTTTCTTTTTTCTTTCTTAACCTCCTTCTCTTTGTTATCATTTTCCCCCTATTCTCTTCCCTTCCTTTTCCTTTTTTTATATTCTTGCTTTCTTAACCCCTTTTTTTATCAAATTTTCCCTATTATTTTCCCTTTCTTTTCCTCTTTAGTCTTTCTGCTAAATTGTTTTTGTTATCAATTTTCCCCTATTCTTTTCCCTTCCTTTCCCTTTTTAGTCTTTTTTTCTTATTCTTGTTTTCTTTAGTTACTGAATTTCAGCGACGCATAAAGTTATCAGAGTCGGAATCCCGAATTTATACATCATATGTGTATGCCTGTACGTCTGCGCACTTTATGTCCGTGTGTGTCTGTAATACGAGCACGCGTATGTACGACTGTACGTATCTGCGTGACACGTCCGTCTATTTATGTATCTCCCTAATACTCCACTAATACCACATCCTAATACCTACAAACGCACATTACTCAACACCCTGGGAGGCCTATGGGGGAAGGAGAGGAGGAGGAGGGAAGGAGGGAGGAGGGAGGGAAGTGGAAGGAGAGGGAGAGAGAGGGAGGGTGAGGGAAGGGGAGGGAGGGAGGAAGGGAAGAAGGGGAAGAGGGAAAGAAGAGAAGACAAAGGAAAGGAAAAGAAGAAATACGAAAAAGGGGAAAGATGAAAATGAGAGTATCAGAAGGGGAAGAGAAAAGGAAGAAAGAAGAACAGAGGGTGATGATAGTAAACAGGGAGGGGGGAGGGGAGAGAACAGAGGGGGAGAGGGGGGAGAGAATGAAGGGTAAGACAAGATGACACACTGACAAATGACGGATCTGCGAGCTGTCGACGGAACCCAGATAAGGAAGCCACTAATGACAGCGTTTATGCGAGGAGTCCGCCCGCTGTCCCAGCGTCTGCCGCCGCCTTCTGCCTTTGCCGCCGCTCTCTGCCGCCGCTCTCTAACACCGCTTTCTGCCTCTGCCGCCGCTCTCTGCTGCCGCTCTCTAACACCGCTTTCTGCCTCTGCCGCCGCTCTCTGCCGCCGCTCTCTGCCGCCGCTCTCTAACACCGCTCTATGCCGCCGCTCTCTAACACCGCCTTCTGCCTCTGCCGCCGCTCTCTGCTGCCGCTCTCTAACACCGCTTTCTGCCTCTGCCGCCGCTCTCTGCCGCCGCTCTCTGCCGCCGCTCTCTAACACCGCTCTATGCCGCCGCTCTCTAACACCGCCTTCTGCCTCTGCCGCCGCTCTCTGCCGCCGCTCTCTAACACCGCTCTCTGCCGCCGCTCTCTGCCGCTGCTCTCTAACACCGCTTTCTGCCTCTGCCGCCGCTCTCTGCCGCCGCTCTCTAACACCGCCTTCTGCCTCTGCCGCCGCTCTCTGCCGCCGCTCTCTGCCGCCGCTCTCTAACACCGCCTTCTGCCTCTGCCGCCGCTCTCTGCCGCCGCTCTCTAACACCGCTCTCTGCCGCCGCTCTCTGCCGCCGCTCTCTGCCGCTGCTCTCTAACACCGCTTTCTGCCTCTGCCGCCGCTCTCTGCCGCCGCTCTCTAACACCGCCTTCTGCCTCTGCCGCCGCTCTCTGCCGCCGCTCTCTGCCGCCGCTCTCTGCCGCCGCTCTCTGCCGCCGCTCTCTAACACCGCCTTCTCCCTCTGCCGCCGCTTTCTGCCGCCGCTCTCTAACACCGCTTTCTGCCGCCGCTCTCTGCCGCCGCTCTCTGCCGCCGCTCTCTGCCGCCGCTCTCTGCCGCCGCTCTCTGCCGCCGCTCTCTGCCGCCGCTCTCTGCCGCTGCTCTCTAACACCGCTTTCTGCCGCCGCTCTCTGCCGCCGCTCTCTGTCGCCGCTCTCTGCCGCCGCCACGGCCTGCCATACAACAGCACGCCTCATCACGCGCGCCGATGAGTCTGCACCACACGCGCCACGCAGTAAATAAGGTTGCTGTGTGTGATGGTCTCATTATCTATGTTCATTACAATTATTATCAATTTAATTTTATTAATCTGCACCATAGTAATATCAGCATCATTAGTATCATCATCGTTATCATTATCACCATTAGTATCATCAACTTCATCACCATCATCACCATTATCCTGAAAGAGCCACAACACAACCAGCTCATCACACACACACACCATCACAATCACCATACATCACCACACCCTCATAATTTACCTAAACCATTACAATAGGAGGAGGTTGGGGGGAGGGGAGGGGAGGGAAGGGGGGAAGAAGACAGAGGAAATGGGGGGGGGGGGAGGGGGGGGAGGAGGAATGGGCATCAATCACAGACCGTCTTACAAATTGCTTTTCAAGAGAAGGCATTGTTTAACTTAACTGTTTGTCATAATGAGTTGTTGGCAGACTTTGCGTTTATGAATATTTAAATAGATACATATATATATATCTGTGTGTGTGTGTGTGTGTGTGTGTGTGTGTGTGTGTGTGTGTGTGTGTGTGTTAAAATATATCAGTGACTCTCACATCTGTTTCTCGCGCGTCATAATCTACACTTCATTAAAATAAACGCAGAATTGAACCTTCAAATGGCCACGTAAAATAGCTTTAATCTCCTTCGGTAATAAAGGATTCCAATAATTACTGATCACAGTTAGAATATTTTATATTAGATCTCCTAGTACCATTTTTAAATAGCTTCTGTTCAAACTGAATTACCAATTTCATAAACAAATAAAGTGTTGCCAGCAGTCGTAACAAGCAAAATATTAACAGGGAAATAATAACAGGGAAATAAAATGTTACCAGATGCCAAACCAAGCAAAGAAAATGTTACCAAAACGACAGCGAATAAACGAGATAAATAAGATGTAACCAGAAGCCGTGAACGAGACCTAAGGATCCTGAATATAACACGGTTTAATCAGTCACGAACGATAAGACAGGCCTTTTCCTCGTCGCCTCATCAGCCCTTACTGAAAACTGATATAAACCAAGAGCTATATATGATCTTTGCGGATCTTTCATCCAATTATATCGGAGATCTCTTCCTCTTCACGTCTTTATTTCTTTCTCTCTCTTCCTCTCTTACTTTCTGTCTGTTTTTTGTGTGTGCGGTATCTGTTTGGATTCATTTTTTCCTCTTGTCTCCTTCATTCTTCTTTTATATTCTTTTTCATACTGTCTCATCGCCCTGCTTTATTTGACCTTATTACATTACGTTTTCTTTTTCCCCCACAAGAGATTCTATAAATTCTATAAAAAAAAATTACTAGAAATATAATATCTTATCATTCTGGCAACTACGCACATTCTCCTTCTCTCTAATATTTACATACGGACCCGCCTCTTTCCCCTCTTTCACTTTCCCCTCTTTCACTTTCCCTCATCCCCCCCCCCCTCAGCCTTCCGACTTCTCTAACTCTCTTCATCCCCTCTCTCTTCTCCCACCATGTCTCTTCCTTCCATTCTTTACCTATCACCCAGTCCTCATCCTCTTCCCCTCACGTTTTGCCCCTTCCTTCGTCTCTCTCTCTCTCTCTCTCTATCTATCTCCTC
>NC_061834.1:0-10000 GCF_019202785.1 Penaeus chinensis | reverse complement strand
GGGGATTGGGGATGGGGGGAGAGGGGGGAGGGAGGTCAGGTTGGGAGGGAGAGAGAGAGAGAGGGGGAGAGGGGAAGGACAGATGGGGTGGAGTGGAGGGAGGAGGGAGGAGGGAGAAGAGGGGAGAGGGTGAGGGAAAGTCAGGTGGACAGAGAGGGGAAAGGGGGAAGGGGAGAGAGGGGAGAGAATTCACTCAGGTGCAAGGACACAGAACACGCGTGGGAAGATATATAGCCGGAGAGGGCCCGGGGGAGGGGGGAGAGAGTTGATAATGAGGATGAGAGAGATAGAGAAAGAGAGAGAGAGAGAGAGAGAGAGAGAGAGAGGGGGGGGGGAGAGGAGAGAGAGAGAACGAGAGAGAGAGAGAGAGAGAGAGAGAGAGAGAGAAATACAGAGACAGAGAGAGAAAAAAAATACAGAGAAATATAGATAGATAGCCAGACAAACAGAGAAAGACAGATAGAAAAAAAACAATCTTCATTAACACAACCCTTCAAGAACAATAGACCACAGCCTGCGTTAACAGAAGACGCTGTCACATGGACCTCCTATTACAAGCATATAACAGGACAAGTAGCGGTCGGGCATTAGCGTGGAGGTTCGTGTTAATGAGGTTGGGGTTTGCAAGGTTGATGTTGATGGCTTAATAAAAGGGGTGGGGGGGAAGGGGGAGAGGGAGGAGGGATGGGGAGGACGGGGGGTAAAGATTCGCTTTTAATAAACGGCATTTTTCGTTGTATCTTTACTATTATTATTATTATTATCATTATTATTATTATTATATTATTATTATTATTATTATTATTATTATTATTATTATCATTGCTGTTGTTGTTGTTATTCTTATTATTATTACTGTTACTATTATCATTATTGTTATTATTTTTTATTATTGATTATTGTTATCATTATCCTTATAGCTATTTTCATTATTGTTATTATTATTTTATTAGTATTATCATTACTGTCATAATTGATATTATCATTATTATCTTTTTTGGTACATTATAATAATTATTAATGCCATCATTGTTACCAATATCACCATCATTATTATTATCGTTATTATCATCTTTATCATTACTGTTATTTTTATTATTATTATCATTATTATCATCGTTACTATTACTGATATAATTATAATTATCATTATTATTATTATTATTATTATTATTATTGTCATATTTTCATTATTATTACTGATATCATTATTATTATTATTATCTTTGTTATTATCATTATTATTACTATTATTATCATCATTGGTTAAAATCATAAATATGTACCTCTTATGATTATCCTGATTACCATTATCATTATTATTATTATGACACCGATAATCAATGGATATTATTATCACCCTTATCATTACTACCATTTGCTCGTTTCTCTTTTCATCATCATATTTCGACTTCATCTGTTTCTCCCATTTTCTTGTAATTTTATCAAACTCTTCTCCCTTTCTTCTGCTTTACGAAGAATGTTAACGTTAAAGAATTTATTAATAAAGTATAGAAATAGATAAAACACGGATGGGATTTTGACCGGAAATGAGTTTAGTCAGAAGGAAAGAGAGAGAGAGAGAGAAAGAGAGAGAGAAAGAGAAAGAAAGAAAGAGAGGAGAGAGGATGGAATGAGAAAGAGAGAGGAGAAATGGGGTGGGGAAGGGTGGAGGAGAGAGAGAGAGAGGGAGAGAGAGAGAGAGAGAGGAGAGAGAGAGAGAGAGAGAGAGAGAGAGAGAGAGAGAGAGAGAGGAGAGAGAGAGAGGGAGAGAGGGAGAGAGAGAGAGAGGGAAAGAGAGAGAGAGAGCGAGAGAGAGAGAGAGAGAGAGAGAGAGAGCGAGAGAGAGAGAGAGAGAGAGAGAGAGAGAGAGAGCGAGAGAGGGAGAGAGAGAGAGAGGGGCTGTGAGGCGACGCCCGACAGCGAGCCTCTGTGGCCAGCAGCGCCTCAGACACCGTGACTGGGTAGCCTTATAATCACCCAATTATCCTCTGGTTCGAGGGTCGCCGGCCAGGGAGACCTAATGGTATATTGGAGACCTTGTCGGTGCGCCAGATCCGGCAAGACGCCAAGGTGCCGCCGCCGCCGCCGCCGCCGCTGGGTTAAGTTGGCTTAAGTTTTCGGCTGTGGCTAAGTTATGTTTTCATGTCTTTTTGTCTTTTGAGTTGAAGGTTAATTCTCGTCTGTCGTTTTTATGTCGAAGATGGTTCATGTTAGGTGGTTTACTTTTTCTTAAGTTGGTTTAAGTTAGCTTTCGTCTGGTTACGTTTGTTTTTGGTTAAGTTAGGTCAAGTTATTTTTTTTCTTTTGTTATTTTTGCAATCACGATATCAGTCTTGCCGAAGTGCGGAAGAAGAGAAGGTAAAGAGCGAAAGGAAGAAAGAGAAGAAACAATAAGAAGAAGGAGAAGGAGAGAGAGAAAGAAGAAGAATAGAAGAAATCAAGACTAAAATTACATCTTTCCACTTTCTCGTATTCGCGAATCGAAGACAAACAAAAAGAGAAAATAACAAGGCACTTGAATTCGAGATCACGAGAGCTGAACCTTGGCATTTTCTCCTTAATTGGCAACATTTTTTTGACTTCCGTTACAAATGCCATGTCTCATTCACAAGTTATATGTTAGCACGGGTATCACGGAACATAAATACATGACGACTAACTTACTTAATGCAGGGTATGAGGTTGTAATCTATTCTTAATATGCTGATATACTTTATGTGTGTTATTTCATGCCATTAACACTGTAATTAGGATGCGGTTTTGTTACAGAAGGGTTATGTAACAGTTAGTGACACTTATAAAAACAGTAAATAGTAGTAGTAATGGCAGATGTACTAAAGACCGTCTTTGAATTATAAGTAGACAGATGATAAAACAAGCATAAGATTGGGAATAAAAATATCAATATAGATATAAGAATAATTAGACGGCCATTTGATAATCTGTATCATCCTAAATGTCAATACTGTACCACACTAACAATGCGCAACTTCGATACAGTAAACTAAATATATAATGTATTCAACCAAGAGCATAATAACCGAATATCTAACTAGTGACATCTGTTGGTAGAAAAAGTGAGGTTAAAGAATGAGGAAGGGGCGTGGAAGAGAAAAGGGGAAACAAAGATAGGGGGAAGACGAGAAAGAGAGGAGGGTGGGTGAGAGAAAGGGTAAAGGAAGGAAGTGAGAGAGAGAGAGAGAGAGAGAGAGTGAGTGAGAGAGAGAGAGAGAGAAGAGAGAGAGAGAGAGAGAGAGAGAGAGAGAGAGAGAGAGAGCGAGAGAGCGAAAGAGAGAGAGAGAGAGAGAGAGAGCGAAAGAGAGAGAGAGCGAGAGCGAAAGATAGAGAGAGAGCGATAAAGCGAAAGAGAGAGAGAAAGAAAGAGACACACTCACACACACACACACACAGAAAGAGAGAGGGGAATGAGATCGCGGGGGGAGGGAGGGGGAGGGGGCGAGGGGAAATGCAGCAAAGCTAATGGGTCAGGAGCGAGCGAGCGAGTGGGCGGCGGCGGAGGGTAGTGGCGTGAAGCGAGGGGAAGCGACCTGAGGTGCGGGCGTGTAGCGAGACAGTGGGCGTGGGGGTAGGGGGTAGGAGGTAGCAGGAGGTAGGAGGGGGGTGAGGGGGGGGGGTTCCCGATGCTGGTGGGAGGTCGTGTTAATGTCTTGTGGGGGGAAGGGGGGAGGGGAGGGGGGGGTGAGAGAAGGGCCGTTCTTTTACCTTATTTCTTTGCCTTTCGTGTGTGTCTGTCTGTCCGTGTTATTATTCCATTTTTTGTTCTTATTCTTTTTTTTCTTTCTTTCTTTCTTTCTTTTTCTATTCGTTTTCTTTCTCTGCCTCTTTTTTTCTCTCTCTCGCCCAGTCTCTGTCTCTGTCTCTCTCTCTCTCTCTTCTCTCTCTCTCTCTCTCTCTCTCTCTCTCTCATTCTCCTTCTCTCTCTCTCTCTCTCTCTCTCTCCTCTCTCTCCTTCCCTTCCTCTCTCTCTCTGTCTCTCTCTCTCGCTCTCTCCTTCTTTCTCTCTCTCTTTCTCCCTTCCCCTCTCACCTTCTCCCTCTTTCTCCCTCCTCCTCTCTCTCTTCCTCCTTCTCCCTCTCCCTCCCTCTCCCACCCTCTCTCCCTCCCTCCCTTTCACCCTCCCTCCTCCCTCCCTCCCTCTCCCTCCCTCCCTCTCCACCCTCCTTCTCCCTCCCATCCTCCCTCCCTCTCCCTCCCTCCCTCTCACCCTCCCTCTCCCTCCCTCCTCCCTCTCCCCCCTCTCCCTCCCTCTCACCCTCCCTCCCTCTCACCCTTTCTCTCCCTCCCTCTCACCCTCCCTCTCCCCCTCCCTCTCCCTCCCTCCTCCCTCTCACCCTCCCTCTCCCTCCCTCCTCCCTCACCCTCCCTCCCTCTCTCCCTCCCTCCCTTTCACCCTCCCTCCTCCCTCCCTCTCCCTCCCTCCTCCCTCCCTCCTCCCTCTCCCTCTCCTCGGGCTGTGCCAATACATCGCGCTTTCTCTAATTCGCGAGAGAATGCGAGACTTTTATTACAGATAATTTCCATTACATCGCTTTCTTGTTTATCTGCGAGAGGAATTTGATCGCTGAAATATCCGATCACGCTTTTTAGAAGGAATGTTAAGGCCTTCAATATGTTTCTTCTTCTTCTTCTTCTTCTTCTTCTTCTTCTTCTTCTTCTTCTTCTCTTTCTTTCTTTTTTTTCTTTTTCTTTTCTTTTTCGTTTTTCGTTTTTTTCGTTTTCGTTTTCCATTTCGTTTTCTTTTCTTTTTTCTTCTTCTTCTTCTTCTTCTTCTATTTTTTCGTTTTCTTTTTCCTTTTCGTTTTTCTTCTTCTTCTTCTTCTTCTTCTACTTTTTTTCTTCTTCTCCTCCTCTTCCTCTCCCTCCTCCTCCTCCTTCTTCTTCTTCTTCTTCTTCTTCTTTTTCTCCTTCTTCTTCTTCTTTTTCTTCTTCTTCTTCTTTTTCTCTTTCTTCTTTTTCTCATTCTTCTTCTTCTTCTTCTTTTTCTCCTTCTTCTTCTTTTTCTCCTTCTTCTTCTTCTTCTTCTTCTTCTTCCTCTTCTTCTTCCTCTTCTTCTTCTCTTTCATCTTCGTCTTCTTCTTTTACAAAATATCTCCATACTTTCATTGGCCTTAGGCATTTCGTGCAAAATAAAATAAAGTAAAACAGTTATTTTGCTCACGTTATCTCTTATTATTATTGTTTTTGTTATCTTCCTCTGCCATCGAAAGGTAAAGAATTTGTTTTTATTTTAAGAAATATATATATACCGGAAAAAAAAAAAAAATATGTGCAAATATTCTATCTCGTTTTCGTGAGTGTTACAAGGCGTTGGAATTTCTTGTCCAAGTAATGTTAGGGCTGGCGTTTCTTTGTGTCGTTTTTTTGTCGTTTTTTTTGTCGTTTTTGTCGTGTTTCTTCCTTTAATTTCTTCGAATGGCGATTAACCTCACTTTTATCGGCATCATTATCATTTCCCTTCGCTGACAAAGGTTTCGTCTCGCCTTCTTCTTCTTCTTCTTCTTCCTCTTTTTCTTCTTTTACTGTTTCTTCTTTTTTTTCTTCTTCTTCTTCTTATTCTTTTTCTTTTTTCTTTCTTCTTCTTCTCTTTCTAATTTCTTTCTTTCTTTCTTTCTTTTTTCTTCTCTTTCTTCTTCGTGTTTTTCTTCTATATTTTTTTTTGTCTCGTTCTTCTTTCTTTCTCTCCTTCTTTCTTCTGTATTATTATGATCATTATTATCATTATCATCATGATTATAATCATTAATATCTTTATAATAATCATTATCGTCTTTTCCTTCCTCCTCCTCCTCCTCCATCATCCCTTCTCTCCCTCTCCTCTTCCTTCTTCCACCCCTCCCTCTCTCCCCATCCTCCTCCGCCCCTGTCCCTCTCCCCTCCCCGTCCCAATCTTTCTCCCCCTTTCTTTCCCCACCCTTTACCTTTCTTTCCATCTTCGCCTTTCACCAACACAATCCTCCTTCCCGCCAACACTTTTCGTCATTCACTTTCAACGCCGTTTTTTCCCCTTACAACTCCTTCTCTTTGGCGCTGTTTTCCCCCGTCTCTCATCAGCGCCGTCCGCCTTATGTCTCTCCTTCTCCTCTCTCCGCCCTCCTCCCTCTCCGGTGTGTTTGTTTCTCTCTTTCGTTTCTTAGATTCAGGTTTCTCTTCGTCCTTTTTATTGCTCTCGCTTTTTTTTCTTTCTCTCTTTCTCTCTCTCTCTCTCTCTCTCTCTCTCTCTCTCTCTCTCCTCTCCTCTCTCTCTCATCTCTCTCTCTCTCTCTCTCTCTCTCTCTCTCTCTCTCTCTCTCTCTCTCTCTCTCTCTCTCTCTCTCTCTCTCTCTCTCTCTCTCTCTCTCTCTCGCCTACATCTCTTTCTTCTTTCTCCTTCTTTCTCGTCTACCTCTTCTTCCTGTCTCCCGTTTTTCCCTTATCTATTATTCTTATTTCCTCCCCCCCTCCCCCTCCTCTCCCTCCTCCTCTCCGAACGACACGAAACGAAACGAAAAATCTCGTTCGTTATATAGTGACAGTCGCGTCATCGCCAGTTAAAATAATTACAGAGTTGTAAATTAAAAGGAATCCTGCGGCGACATTTGCACCTCGCCTTCACAACCAGACCATAAATATATTAGAAGTGACAGGTTAATTCACTCTATTTGGTTCTAACGAGGAACTACGTTAGCTGCTCTTCGTTTCTTTTATTTTTTTCTTAATATATATATTTGTAATGTGATGTGGTTCGCGTCGTTGCCGCGGCGGCCATGTTTGTGTGTTCTTCCGCCTCCTCTTCTCCATTTTTTCCTCCAAGGCTCTGCTGACGCGGAAAAAAATACATATGGGACAGGAGACACGAAATAAAACAGATTAAGGAAAGAGAAGGGGAGAAGGCGAACCATTAATTCGTACTTGATATCCGAAATACCCCGCTCTACTCCAACCGCATAGTCTCTGCCGCTCCCTGCACGTTGCCAAAAACTCAAAGCTCAATGACTCGTCAAAGGTTTTAAGGGGAAAGAGATAGCACAGTCGGATCAATTTCTGTGCAGCATGTTGCAGAGTCTCAGCTGTGCAGGAAACACGTTCTTCGAGTGACAGGTAATTGACGGAGGATATTTTGGCGGGAAAGTTACACCGGAGAGCAGCCGCGCGACGCAACTCTTCCGCGTCGTCAACTAGGACCTGATAACAGTGAAATGCACGAGGGAAATTGAGAGAGAAAAGGAGAGAGGTTGGGGAAAAAGAAAAGGAAAAAGAGAGACAAAAAAGAAGAGAGAGAGGCTGGGGAAAAAGAAAAAGAAAAAGAAAAAGAGGGATAAAAAAAAGAGAGAGAGGCTGAGGAAAAAGAAAAAGAGGAATAAAAAAAAAAGGAGAGATGTTGGGGAAAAAGAAAAGGAGAGAGAAAAAAAGAGAGAGAGGCTGGAGAAAAAGAAAAAGGAAGAGAGGGGAAAAGGGAGAGAGGTTGGGAAAAAAAAGAGAAAAAGAGATAGAGAAAAGGAGAGAGAGAGGTTAGGGGAAAAGGGAAATCGCATTTCGAACTACCTTTCATCCTTTTTTTACCATATTTCCTTTTGTAAATCAAGAAGCGTGGAGAGAAAGGGGGGGGAAAGGGAAGAGAAAATCGTACTTTGCACTTTTTTCCTCCTTCTTCTTTTCCTTTTAGTGTAGGTATATCCCCACGCACTTGGCAGAGTATCCATGTATATCGAGAAATTCAAGTTGAACAAATTTGATACAAGCCAAAGTGTCATCATAAGCCAAGAAAGGCAAAGCTCTTTTTTTCCCCCAAGAGACTTTCGTGTCGTTTAAATCGACACACACAAAGAGGAAGACTGTAACTTGTAACTCACACTTATCGCCAATTGTCTTTTGTCTCCTTTAGTGTGTTTTACATCACCTGTAATCCTTCTGAAGTGTCTTTCTCTCTCTCTCTCTCTCTCTCCCTCTCTCTCTCTCTCTCTCTCTCTCTCTCTGTCTCTCTCTCTCTCTCTATATATATATATATATCTATCTCTCTCTCTCTCTCTCTCTCTCTCTCTCTCTCTTCTCTCTCTCTCTCTCTCCTCTCTCTCTCTCTCTCTCTCTCTCTCTCTTTCTCTCTCTTCTTTCTCTCTCTCTCTCTCTCTCTCTCTCTCTCTCTCTCTCTCTCTCTCTCTCTCTCTTTCTCTATCTATCTATCTATCTGTCAATCAATCTCTTTCTTTCTCTCTCTCTCTCCCTCTCTCTCTCTCTCTCTCTCTCTCTCTCTCTCTCTCTCTGCTCTCTCTCTCTCTCTCTCTCTCCCTCTCTCTCCCCCCCCCCCCCCCCCCCACGTGTCTTGCAGAAACCTCGGGAAGTTTGCCACAACTTGGAGAAACATTTACCGGCGCCGCCTCTCCCCCCCCCCCCCTTGTCTCCTCCGTCACCTCCCTTCCTCAGATGAACAATGATCATTCCCCCTGATGCATGGGCGCCCTCGCTGTAATTTGCCCGCCCGTCGCCCTAAACAATCCGGATTTTGGCGAGGAAGGGAAAGGGGTTGCAGGGGGGGGGGGGAGGGGGGATGGGAATTATCCATAATTAGCGTACGTTTCTGGTTGTTTGTCTGATTGTTTGTGTGTGTGTGTTTGTGTGTTTATGTGTGTTTTTGGTGTGTGTGTGTGTGTGTTTGCTTGTGTGTGTGAGTTTATGTATATGCGCCTATGTGTGTGAATGTGTGTGTACATGTGTCTATGCCTGCATATATACATCCGAGTACATGTATACGTCCGTGTATGTATGCATTCACGTGTTCTTGGCGAAATTATTATGTAAGTTTTTCCCGTGTTCGTACGTGCGTACATGTAACTCTCCCCCTCCCCCCCCCTTTCCCCCCTCCCCCTCCCCTCCCCCCCCTCCCTTCTCGCGATCCTGAGTTTTCCAAGATAATAATTAGTGGCAGAGAGCAGGTGAGGGCAGCCTCTTGAGTGACGCCGACGGAGGGGACCTCGCGAAACCGATCCTCTTGAACTCAGGCTAAGCGAGGTGTTCCTCTGAAAAAGAGAAGGGGGGGGGGAGAAAAAAAGAAAGAAAGAAGAGAGAGAGGGGGGGGAGAAAGGAGAGAGAGAGGGGGGGAGAGAAAGAAGAGAGAGGGGGGAAAGAAAAAAGAAAGAAGAGAGAGAGAGAGAGAAAGGATAGAGAGAGGGGGGGAAACAGAAAAAGAAAGAAGAGAGAGGGGGGGAGAAAAAAGAAAGAGAAGAGGGGGGGAGAAAGAAGAGAGGAGGGGAGAGAGAAAAAGAAAGAGAAGAGAAGGGGGAAAAAAAGAAGAAAAAGGGGGGGGAGAGAGAAAAAGAAAGAGAGAGAGAGGGGGGGAAGAAAGAGAGAGTGGGGAAAGAAAAGAGAATAGAAAGAATAGGGAGTGAAGGGGGGAAAGAAAAGAGAAAAGAAACAGGAGAGAGAGGGGGGGAGAGAAAAAAAGAAAGAGAGAGAGGGGGGGAAAGAAGAGAGGGAGGGGGGGAAGGAAAGAGAAAAGAACGAAGATAGAGGGGAAGGGAGCGGGAGATTGAGGGGAAAGAGAAAAAAAAAGAAAGATGAAGAGGAAACACACAAACAAAAAAGAGAAAGAAAAGAGGGAGAAAGAAGACACACTAAAAAAAAGAGTAATTAAACAAAAGAAAAAAAAAAACATGAAGAAAGAAAGAGAGCTAAAACACAACACAAAACAAATAAATAACTAAATAAAATTCAAGCAAGTAAACAAAGCAGAAAAAAAGAAAATAAAAAACACACACGAAAACCAAACAAATAAATGGAGAAAACACACACAAAAAAAAAAAAAAAAAAAAAAAAAAAACACGAATTATAAATAAACAAAGACTCGTATTTAAATCAGAGCGGCATGTGTTCGGTCTGCAATCCTCGAGGGAAATGGCGGCGGCCGGATATAGGGGGGGGGGTAAGAACACCGAAAAAAAACCGTCGATAATCAAGGGAAATGCGAGAGCGAGAAGAGGTGGGCTTGTGTGTCATTCGGGCCTTC
>NC_061833.1:25780652-25786014 GCF_019202785.1 Penaeus chinensis | reverse complement strand
GGTGTGGAACTGTAGTGAGAAGTCTGATCGATGAGGGACGAGGTGTATAGGAAGAGACGAACAAGAGAGACGAAGAAGGATACAATAGAGAGAGAGATATTGCGCTCCTGACGTGTCCCTCGGATTGAGCATCCACAGCTGAAGTGGGAATCCAGGTGTAGCAAAGTTATGATCTATTCTAGAATATCGCTTATTATACTCTGATTCATCTAGCTTTTTTACGCCTTTCAGGGGGGTTGCGAGGTAGAGTAACCAGCAATGTGCTGTTTAGGAGACCCAAGTCCAAGAACGTTAAGCATTCAGCTTTAGTCAAAACCAGAACTTAACACAGATGTCGTTTGTTTTCCTGACTGGGACTGAGTGAAAGTTCTATGACGATATGATGTTTATTTAAAAGGTTACACTCATTAGGGAGGTCTACAAATGATTCAGTCATGAGAAATTGATAGTTGCGTACATCACCAATTTAATCACAGCGGGGGTGATGTACGTGGAAATCAACACCAGATGTTAAAAAAAATAACTCACGAACATTTACCCCTAAGTTGGCGTCCCAACTCGTAAGTATTTTTAATCAAAGTACTAGCACAAAAAAAAAAAAAAAAATACACTAACCCTAATTTAAACAAGTTAATCCCCAACCCAGAATGGAGATTAAAAAGAATAGTGCTGAGGAACTCTGAATAAAAACACTTGTGTAACGAAAGGAAAACGTGGTGTAAGAAACAATTTAGCGTCGGAAGCCAAATCGAAAAATAAGACACCACAAGAGCATAGATCACGAAGACTGCCTGAACACCCACAAGGTCAGGCAGGAATCGACCAAGGCAAAGTAAAACAAATAAACAAAACGGCAAAGACAAGCTAAAACGGCCCGAAAAATACGGGCGAGAATGTGGAAGATCTTTCTCCCAGGAGGTACGGATCCTTAAGCTGGGGGAAAGGAAAAAGAAACAAAGAAACAACCAATCGTAAAAAACAACAACAAAAGAACTAAGTAATAACTTAGCTTAAAAATAGGAAATGGCACACTGGAGGTACGGATCCTCAAGCAGTGTTCCTTCTAAGTGAGTGGTCCTTTTTATGCTCTGACCCTTTGTGAAATCAAAGTGCTGCTTTGGATTTTTGTGGAAGAGAGTGCACGCTGCAAATAGTAGTGCAGTATGACACACGCTGAAGTCCAATAGAGACCAGGTGTCTTCTACACACAACCATACGAATACTTATCTTGCAAAACAAATCACGGATTCGTTAACTCTGGTATTAAGCGAGGCAAATCCACAGCAAGGTAAATCCAAGACGAAGTAAATCCAAAGCGAGCACAATACCGGGAGCGGAACCACTGTCCAGCATAGAAGTCAGGACCGAACTGTCTTCCCCATAAGCATGGCGCGAAAAGAAAAAGATAGGCAAAGCTTCGGAAGACCAACCCGATAGTTCGGTATTCCAAACTACCCAAAGGACCCGAACTACCATGCAAAGAGAGAGGGGGAGAAAAACAAATACCAAAAATATGTAACAACTATTACTCTCTTCAGGGGTTATATTGACACTTTGGAAGCGTCGACAAAGAGATAGAATATTAAAAAAAATAATAATAAAGGAAAGAATACATAGGAGAACTGGTAATGTACAATTTGCGTGAAAATTTTGCATTTCGGGCTGTAACTCTCTACGGTATTGGACTTAGAAAATAAATAAATCTCTATTTTTTTTCTCGGAGACTTAAACGCTATCCAAGTAACGAGACTTGGTTGAAAATACGTTCTTTGGTTATTTTTATAACCATATTCACATTAGTTCGTAACACTGTCTTTGGCGGCTCGTATGGCTTTGGTCACGGCTTATGAAGTCGCACTAGAATCACGTGGGCGAGGCGTAAATGGCGGGTGAAGCACCAGCCTCGTGCGGGTGCACAGCGAGTGCGCCCGCATCGTCGGTGGAAGCGGAGCCCGGGACGTTTCATCCCAGTCAATGGCAGCATCGTAGAGTTCCCCGCGTCCTTTTGTTCCGTGGTAGAGGAGGCAGGCATGTGACCTCAACCACTCGGCGCCCGAGGACGATGTCTGTCCAGGCGAGATCGACCTTAGAGTCGGCGAGTGCGCAGCCGTACACTACAATTATTATTATTATTATTATTATTATTATTACTATTATTACTATTATTAGATTATTATTATTGTTATTATTATTATTATTATTATTATTATTATTATTATTATTATTACGAGTATCATTATTGTTATTGTTATTATTGTTATTATTATTATTATTATCATTATCATTATTATTATCATTATTATTATTACCAGTATCATTATTGTTATTATTATTATTATTATTATTATTGTTATTATCATTATTATGATTATTTCTATTATTATTATTATTATAATTACTATCATTATTATTATTATTATTATGAAATTGTTATTATTGTTATTGTTATTATTATTATTTTTATTATTATCATTATTATTATTACCATTACCATTTTTGTTATTATTATTATTATTATTATTATTATTATTATTACTATTATTGTTATCATCATCATCATTATTATTATCATCATTACCATTATTATTATTATGATTTTTGTTATTATCATTATGATTATTGCTATTATTATTATTATTTTTAATATTATTGTTATTATTATTATTATTATTATTATTATTATTATTATTATTATTGTAAGTGTTATTGTTATTATTATTATTATTATTATTATTATTATTATTATTATTATTATTGTTATCATCATCATTATAATTGTTATTATTTTTGTTATTATTATTATTATCACTACAATGAATTCCTTTATACCCAAGCATTTTCCTTTTTCCGTCGTCCTATGTCATCTTTTGGGTTATTAACTTAACTGAATTGCTTTATTTTATTTATTTATTTTTTTCTATTTATTATTATTTTTTTTTTTTTTTTTTTGCCGTCGTCATATGGTGGGTTACTTACTATAACTACCAACTACTAACAACTACTAACTACTCCTTTTTTTTTTTTGTCCAATGGCGGGTTACTAACTATTAACTACTAACTACTAACTACTACTAACTACTCCTTTTTTTTTTTTGCCGTCGTCTCATGGCGGGTAATTAACTACTAACTACTAACTACTTTGTTTTTTTTTTGTTTTTGTTTTTTTTTGGCCGTCGTCCTGTGGCAGGTACTAACTACTAACTACTAATTATTAACTACTTACTACTACTTTTTTTTTTTTTTTTTTTTTTTGCCGTCGTCCTATGGCGGGTTACTAACTACTAACTACTTTTTTTTTTTTGCCGTTACTAACTACTAACTACTAACTACTACTTTCTTTTTTTTTGCCGTCGTCCTGTGTTATCATTTTTGTTGTTATTCATCTTCATCGTTGTTGTTATTATCATTATTGTCTTCCTCCTCTCAATGGCAGCAACAACTCGTTCTTTCGTAGGTAATTCCTGGATTTCCAAGTTTTGTACTTCTTGTTATTATTATTATTATTGCTCACTGCTACTGAATTCCGTGATTCCTTTTTTTATTATTATGATTGCCATTATTGTTATTCATATTATTGTTATCGTTATGATTATTGTTATTACTACTTTTATTATCGTGTTTGTGTGTGTAACTTAACTTTTAACTCTATTCCTTTTTTTTTTTTTTTTTTTTTTTTTTTTAATTATTATTATTATTAACCCGACCCAACCCAACTTAACTAATCTAACTTATCCTAACCCAACCCCAACCCCACACATATACCCATACCCATACACGCACAAGCATACCCACACACGCACACACATACCCAGGCAATTGAAGTAAAGCTCCTTGCCCAAGGAAACACTGCACCAGCCGGGGCTCGAACGCTCGACCTCAGGTTGCAGCCACACCCGAGGCCGATGCTCTAACCACTCGGCCACCGCATCTTCATCAAACTTTTTTTTCGGGGTCCTTTTATGTTGCAGAAAACTCCTCTCTGCTCTCCTCTGTTCTAACCAAAGGGAATAACGAAATGTTGTTGCTATTATTCTTATTATTATTGTTGTTCTTGTTGTTATTATTTTAATCATTATTATTATTATTGTTGTTGTTTTTATTATTATTATCATTATTGTAGTGTGACCTCCGTGTTCATTCGAATTCCCTTAAACGGTAGCGTGGGGAGGAATTCAAATAGTTTATATGGGTTTGTTCCAGCGTGACACTCTCTTTCTGATGTTCAGCCTAATCATAAAATACTAAAATTGACCAAGAAAAAGAAATCCTAAAATGCACGAAAAGTAAAAGAATATGCTGAAGGCATGTAAAATATCTAAAACTGCCGCATACGAAAACTAAAGGAAAAGATTTCCAAAGTGGACAGTCTGTCTGAGGGCCTTACCAATAAAACAAAGACAAACCAGCAAATCTGGCGCCGCTGCTGATGGCTTAAAAAGAAATCCCCAAACCTAAAAATGAAATACGGCAGCCTAAAACCCGAGTCTGGTGAAGCCAAAACAAGAACAGTAAAACTAAAAGATCACTCAGACTTCCTACTATGAGAGATTAAAAGTTATAAGTAAAAAAGGAAAGAATACCAGCCAAGTTAATTATAAAAAAAATGACAGTGAAATTATTCAATAAAAATGTTCTTAAGATCACGTCCAGCTCCTAAGCAAAGAATGTCAGGTACGTCAGTGCTTAGCTTATTATCTTCGTGATCGCCTCTCGTTGTTCGCAGAAAATACCGTGGCCCTGCCGGTTTTATCCCCGGGGAATGAAAAAAAAAAAAACCCGCTGACTGTCTCGACCAACTCTCTCTTGTTCGAATCTCCTCTGTTTACATTGCCTCGGTGACGTCAGAGGCAAAACATTTTTAAAAACAATTTCTTTAAATAAATGTACGTAAAACACATAAATACAAAGGGTAAAAGTAAAAGGAAAAGCATAAAAATAAACATTTTGGAAAGAGAAATGCCATGTACTTAAAAAAACGAATAAACTAAATGTATAAAACGTTTCCCCTAAAACTTAGGAATAGTTAGGAACTGAGGGAATTAGGATTAATGTTAGGATTAAGTTAGATAAGTTTTTAAAATTGAAAAAAAAGAATAAAAAATAATAACAATAATAATAATAAATAGGTATATATATATACAAAAAATATAAATAAGCCGTCGTCCTGTGTCATCATCTCTATCTCTCTTTTTCTTTCTCTTTCTGTCTCTCTCTCTTTTTCTCTTTCTGTCTCTGTCTTTCTCTCTCTATCTCTCTCTCTCTCGTTCTCTTTGTTTTCGTCTCTTCATTCGTCGCTCTCTCTTTTCCCTTCTCTCTTTCTTTCTTTTTTTCTCGTTGTTTTATTTAACTTTATTTTTTATTG
>NC_061833.1:25765652-25768152 GCF_019202785.1 Penaeus chinensis | reverse complement strand
GTAGAGAGATGATGAGGGTGGTGCGAAGTAGATGAGCGAAGGACTTAGACGAGAGAGGGAAGAGGACGAGAGAGGGACGGTGAGGAGAGAAGAGAGGAGATTGGGAGAGCTGGAGGAGGTTGGAGTAGAGGGAGATGGAGAGTTTGAGGAAGGGGAGTGGAGAGAGTGCGGACGAGAGGAGAGCTCGGGGGTAAGCTGACTGAGGAGAGGAGGAGAGAAGGGATGGAGACTGAGAAGAGGATGAGGTGGAGGGGAGTGAGGAGAGAAGAGAGAAGGAGAAAAGAAGAGAGGATAGGGGGGTTGATGAGAGGAGGAGAGAGACGAGGAGAGCGATGATGAGAGGGGGAGGGGGGGGGGGGGGGGGGAGAGGAAGAGGAGAGCTGGGAGGAACGGAGAGAGAGCGTGATGTGAACGAGTTGAGGAGAGCTCGGAGGAGGACGAGAGAGAGAGAGAGCGAGAACTAGACGAGGGAGTGGGAAAGAGAGAGTAGATCACGACTGAGGAGAGGACAAGAGAGAGGGGAGAGAGAGATAGAGATGGGAGAGAGAGACGTGAGATGAGAGTTGAGAGAGATTGGGAGTGAGTTGAGAGAGAGGAGAGTGGACGGGAGAGGAGAGGGAGGTTTAAGAGGGAGAGATGAGGCGATGGAGCATGAAGGAGAGAATTGGAGAGGGAGAGGGAGGACGACTAGGATTGAGAGAGAGAGAGAAGTGAGGAGGGAGAGAGAGGAAAGCGAGCGGATAGGATGATGAGTTGGGAGAGAGAGGAGCGAGAGTGAGGAGAGGGTGGAGAGTGAGAGGGGAGAGAGAGTTAGAGAGAGGGGGAGAGGGAAAGACTTGAGAGAAGAAGAGAGGGAGAGAAGTGAGGAGGAGGGAGAGAGGGAGGAAGGAGGAAGAGATGAGGGAGAAGAGAGAGAGAGAGAGGAGAGGAGCGAGATGAGGGGGACCAGAGAGAGAGAGGGGAGAAAGATGGAGAGCAGAGAGAGAGTTGGAGAGAGGGAGGACGGGGATAGAGGAGAGATAGGAGAGTGGAGAGGGATGAGAGAATTGAGAGAGGAGAGAAGAGGAGGGGAGAGATGATGAGCGGAGAGAGCGAGAGACACAGGTGGAGAAAGGAGGGGAACCGGAAGAGATGAGAGATGGATGGAGAGGAGAGGAGGCCGGAGGAGAAAAGAGGAGGAGAGAGGGCGAGTGAGAGAGAGGAAACAAGAGAGAGGAGAAAGAGAAAGATAGAGCGAGGAGGGGAGGAGAACGAAGGGTAGAAGGAGAGAGAGAGGGAGGAGATGCTTGCTGAGGAAGAGATAGAGAGAGAACAAGATGAATGAGAGAGAGAGAGGAGGAGAGAGAGAAGGGGGGATGGAAAGAGAAGACGAGATGATGGAGAGGATGAGGAGGAGGAATTGATGAGAGAGTGTTGAGGACGTTTTATCACCCGAGTGAGAGTGAGACGAGGAGGATGAGAGGGAGAGAGAATGAGGAGAGATGAGCGAGGGGGGGTTTGAGGGAGGGAGAGACAGAGAGAAGAAGGACAGAGGACCGGAGGGGGAGAGGATCGAATAGAAAGTGCGAGGAGAAGGGAGAAAAGGGGAAAGAGGGAAGATTGGGAAAAAGGGGGGGGTGATGGGATTAGGAGAGATATAATAAGTGGGGGAGAGGAATATAGACAGGATCACAGGGAAAAAGAAGGAGATTAGACAAGGATAAAACGAAGAGGGCGAGAGAGAGAGGAGAGGGAGAGAGAGGAAGAGAGACAGGAGGAGCTAGAGAGAGATAAGATGATAGGACGGGGAGAGAGAAGAGATGGCGACGAGACGAGGAGAGAGAGAGAGAGAGGGATTGAGGAGGAGAGAGGGTTTAGAGATCCGAGAAACGTTGTGGACGGAGCGAGGGAGAGAGAGGAGATGAGAGAGCGCGAGTCGGAGACGGGAGGAGGAAGAGAGGAGAGATGAGAGAGAAGGGGCGAGGGAGGATGATGAGAACAAGAGAGAGGAGATAAAGAGAGAGAGGAGAAACGAGTTGAGGGAGCGAGAGAGTGAGTGAGAGAGAGAGAGAGAGAGAGGGGGGGGGGGGGTAAGTGAAGAGAGAGGAGAGAGAGAGGAAGTGAGGTCGAGATGAGCGAGAGTATGTAGGAGAGATTGGAGAGAGACGAGCGAGGGAGTGAGAGAGGTGGATGATTAGCTATGAGAGTGAGAGCGAGGACCGAGGAGGGCACGAGAGAGAGAGACAGAGGACAACGAAATAGGAAAAGAGCGGAGGAGAAAAGAGGGATTTAGACAGAAAAAAGAGAGAGAGATGCGGAAGAGAGGGTGAGGAGAGAGATGAGAGAGACAGAGAGAGAGAAGAGAGATGAGAGTGGAGATGTTTGTGAAGAAGAGAACGGAAGAGCTTATAGAACCGAGAGAGATGTATGTGAGAGATGAGAGGAGATGGAGATGACGTCGAGATGAGAGAATCTGTGATGAGAGAAGAGGAGAGAGGAAGGTGAAGGAGAGATGGAGTAG
>NC_061833.1:25753152-25755652 GCF_019202785.1 Penaeus chinensis | reverse complement strand
AGGTCGCGCTTGAGACTTTTACGTATGATTTAAGACTTTCAGAAATTTCACTCTGAACAAGATCGTTACATTAGGCTATAACCATTGCACTAATGATTCAGTGACAATTATCTCTAGTTTCTGTAACTGAGGATAACAAGTATGACAATGGTAATAATGACAGAATATTAGAAAAGTAGTGATTATAAAAATGACGACGATGAGGATGAAGATGATAGTAGTACTGATAATAATAAAATTAATAGTACAATGATAACGATAGCGGTGATAGGAGACAAAGAAAGAAATGAAAAGGTAGGAGCAGCAACACTTGAACCAGCCAAAGCACCTTCATCTTGGCTCCCTCGATGTCCAGGGAAAAGAAGTCGATCTGAGTGACCCCCAGGGCCTGCAGCAGGGTGGCGATGGGGACAGTCTTCACGGCAATCCCCTTCTTGCTGCCCGGTGCCAGGTGCCCAATTCCTCGAGCTGGCCTGGAAAAGTGCAGGAATTGGAAAACGGTTTGTTAGATTTACTTTGTGAATGTGCTCACATACACGCACACACACACACACACATATAGATATTCGCGCGCGCGTATGTGTGTGTGTGTGTGTGTGTGTGTGTGTGTGTGTGTGTGTGTGTGTGTGTGTATGCATGTATGAAAATACAGCCACAACCGTAACGTCTCGAATGCGTCAAAAGTTCTTCATCACAGGAAACAGGTCACCCTTTGTTGTTTTTTGTTTTTGATCGTCTGATGAGGAACTCTAGACGAGGTTGAAACGTTACGTTCGATTTCATTTCTGATACATAATCATAAACACATGCATACATACACACACATATATATTAATATATATTATATATATATGTGTGTGTGTGTGTGTGTGTGTGTGTGTGTGTGTGTGTGTGTGTGTGTGTGTGTGTGCGTGTGTGTGTGTGTGTGTGTGTGTACATACATACATACATACATACATACACACACACACACACACAGACACACAGATATATGTATATATATCTCTCTCTCTCTCCCTCCCTCCTTCTCCCCCCCCCCCCCCCCTTTCTCTCTTTCTCCCTCTGGGCACCACGGCGGGTAAGGACTAAGCTCAACCGGGTAAGCACCAGCTGATACACGTTAGCGAGTCGGCATTAGTCGACACAGGTCGGGCTCCCCTGTGTGTGTGTGTGTGTGAGACTTTGCCTCGCTCCCCTGACACAAGCAACTGTCACGGTGACCTCGCCTCTCCATCAAGACTTCTGAAGCACCTCCTCGTGGCATCCCGTGGAAACTAGGTACCTTGTGGTCCTAGACTGAACTGTGGAGAGTCTTGGAGTAGCAGGAGCCCCTAAAGGTATGGACTCGTGGCCCATCAGCGTGTGGAAACGCCCTAGATTCGTACTAACTCCTGCCCTCTTGCTGCCTGTGGTTAGTGGATGGGTGTAGGGAGGCGGGCCTTACCAGTCCGCCTCCCCAAGAGAACCTAATTGGCAGTGAAACATATAGAGGACAAACGGCAATCCCACTCAGCATGTAGAGCAGACTATGGGTCCCACTGGATTGGCGACCAATTCGGACACAGACTGGAAGCTGTGGTTACCGACCCGTCTGTGTCCCAGCCAGCCCTTGTTATATAGGGCAAGGTCAGCTGGGGTGGCAGAAGTGGCATCCACCCGGAGTGACTCCCCGAGGCTAAACATTAGGCGGGCCGTCAGGGTGGGGGCTTGGACGTCTACTCTTTGTAACAGGATGATCAGTTGCCACTGCTTTTGAGGGAACTGAAGTTGAGGTGGCTGCTCTGTCTGAGGTGAGAAGACACGGTTGCAGCACAATTAGTTGTGACTACACATGATACTGGTCGAACTAAGGTGAGTTTGGGTGTGGCCTGCTTGCAGCTTACATCAACCTCAAGGCGTCTGATACCGTACATTGTGAATCACTCAGGGAGATCCTGAGACTAAGAATCACAACAAGGATTATTGGATTAATAGCAAGCCAGTCTACTGGTACTAAAAGTGCTATAAAGTATGGTGCGGCCCTGATAAGACCTGTCGTGAAGAGTTAGAGATGGGCCAAGCCCCTGGTAGGGGGAAACATAGGGTGGATGCGCCCCTGTTGGCGCTAGCTCCCCATTGAGGATAGTGATATTTATATGTATATATATATATATATATATATAGACACACACACACACACACACACACACATACACACACACACACACACACACACACACACACACATATGTGAGTCAGCTGATTTGAAGATAAAAAGCAGCATAATACTTGAAGTTGACCAAATCCGATGAATTGGAGAGCGAAAAGGCTGCGTTGATGGAGAACGCTTTGCGCTTCTTCGAGAGAAGTGTTCTGAACAGGGAAGGGTCCGGCTCCACGAGGAGGCCCGTCCAGGACCGCTCCCTCTCGAAGTACAAGGTGTTGCTCTTGTCTTCTCCGTCCAGTGCTCCAGCTTCCAAGAAGAAGCCTTTTTTCTGAGAAATGGAAAATGGATATATTT
>NC_061833.1:25745652-25748152 GCF_019202785.1 Penaeus chinensis | reverse complement strand
CCCGTCTTGACCTGACCTCCGAGTGAAACCTATCAGTCACATCTGCTTGGGACAGCTGTGCGACCTGACCCCGCTTTCACTCTGAGTGATTGACACGTGAAATGAATGTGAGAACTGCTGGCATTTCCTGTATATTGTTTTCAAGACTTACATTATAGGATAACGCATAGCATCCGTTGCATGGTCATTGGTGACACGTTTTATCGGCGCTAGAGCGGAGCTTGTAACGTGAATTATTTACATTTCATATAGCACCAGGGATCTTCCCCTTATCATAGTGTCAGAATGCCTGATTACTTGGGGTTGCATATATGCCTAATAGATCCGCGCTCCGACGTTAGTTCGTTCGGCAAATTTTTTAGCCAGTGTGACCCACTGTTACGTCCATTAAATAATGTAGGACTAGAGCTTAAGCAAGAATCGTGATTCGCTTATTAATCACAACCCGCTCACTCCTTTGACGTTGCTGCCATGTTTGGGGTAAATCCCATCGATTTGTGATTCATGATAAATACCCGTAGGGCATTGCATGAGCGCCTATCACAGACTCGCAGATAGAGTGGGTTATTAATATTTTCCAAGCTCATTTCACTTCATGAAGTACGGCATTCTTGGGGTATAGACCCCCCCGTCAATGAAGTCTGTATGCGCAGCTTGACATGTTGTTACCTCGGCAGAATTTTTTCCCCGAGAAGATTCCCTCGCGAATTTTTTGAAGTCACCATTTATTAGTGCGTTATTCTGTCGCATATCATTAAATGTTAAATTCAATGTAGTACTTGAAGTAATTTTGTGTTACTTCTATAGCTAGTTTATTGCATTTGTGTAAAATGAACGTTAATTTCCGTGTTTGGCACCCATGTTCGGTCTGTGTGAGGTCACTTTCACTCTCATTAACTGTCTCTCACATTCACACACACACACACCCACACGCTCGCGCACTCCCGCGAGTTTGTCAAGTCGTGATGTGTGACTTGGGACATACATTTCTTCTCTGCGTTATGCCAATTGGTTCAAGTAAATCCTTGCGGATACCTTGTTGCTTCCCTTATTTTCCCTCCTGTCTATCAGAGATGGTAAGCAGTTCAAGCTAGGTCCATATGGACCGCTGTTACCGTCTCTCTCTCCTATTTTTTTCCTTAACTTTGTGAAAGTAAAACACAAAATTTAAAAAAAAAAATTAAAAAATAACGAAAATTCAACCATAAAAACTATATAAATAATCGGCTAGTGGCGCTTAACATCCCCTCTTCCCTGTTGTTTTTCTTTCTCTTACTATCTTGGCCCTTATGGGTATAATCTTGTTCACAATATCTGTCATGGTACCGAAGGAGGCCTGCTGCAGAAACGGTCACCTTCGGACGCTGTGGAAAACGTCACCGGGAGATCGCCAGAAACCGAGATAGACTAGGATAATTATGCCCGTCGATCCAGTGAAGGACCAGGAACTCGCCAGAGCAGGTACCAGTCGACCCATAATACTGTGAACTTGTCTGGACGCCGCAGATCCACTCAACCTCCAGGAGCTCGAAGAGGACGCTTCCTGCCGGACGCCCATGATCCTGACGAGGACAACGAGGACGTCGGTACAAGCAAGAAGGACCTGGATGAGATCTGCAGGAACGTGCATTGGGCGAGTAAGCCGCCGAGTTAGGCCTGGTCGAGGACTACAAGGACGAATCCGAAGTCAAGGAGGACCTGTGCGAGACCTTCGAGGACGTGTGGATGTCGAGGACGAACGGATTTACCAGGGACCAAGATGAAGATGACGACAGGGACGAGCAGCTACGAAGATGCATCAGGGACATTACACGCAAGAACGAAGTGTTTACAAGTCAACAACCAGCCAGGTTGGGTCACCCTTGAGGCAAATATCAGACGCCTCGAGGGCGAGGCGTGCGTAGGTGGCCGAGCAATATAAGTATGTATAAATGGCTCCCACGTGGCTAGCTCCAATATAAGTATGTATAAATAGCTCCCATGTGGCTAGCTCCAATACAAGTATGTATAAATAGCTCCCACGTGGCTAAGCCAGCCGGCGGTCCCAGAGGGCGTGCCGCACGCCACCCACCAGTGGATGACCCAGGTCAGGAGAGTCACTTCAGAGAGTCACTTCAGAGAGCTCCTGCCGACCGCCTGTCGGGTCAAGGCTGGCTGCTGAGCCAGCCGCGCGCCCCCTCCGGGCTGACAACCTAGCCTTACCCAGATTTGTATCCGTGTGATTTATCTGTGTTGCTTACGCTTCTAAATAAAAGAGGTTAAGCCAACCGTACCTTTCACTACTCCTGCTAAACCATATGTTTAAGGCGTCTTAATAGCCTTTACAGTGTATATACATATGTGTGTGTGTGTGTGTGTGTGTCTGATTGTGTGTGTGTGCGCGCGTGTACATACATATAATGTATATATAAATATATATATGTATATATATACTTACAAATCTACATACATTACATACACACATACACATATATACATACACACACACACACACACACAC
>NC_061833.1:25738152-25740652 GCF_019202785.1 Penaeus chinensis | reverse complement strand
AAATGTTTTTCTAGGGATGATGAAAAATATAGGAAAATAAATAACTTTTACTTACTGGAAGTCAGCGTCACTTTTTTTGGTATATGCATATTTATCTAAGATAAAACAGAATCCACAGTGGTCCTTTGGTGGCCCCTGACGTCGGGATCTCAGGTTAGGTTAGTTGTTGCATCCACGTGTGCAAAACACCTGCATTACAAAATATTTACTTTATTTAAAAGATAATTGACAATTTATAGTATGCTACTTACTATGCTACTGTGTTTGCCGAAGGCAAACACAGTGTGCGTGTGTGTGTGTGTGAATTGCTAGAAAACCCACTTACCAAGGGTTGTATTATTTGGAACTAAGGGGACCTATACCTTAACGTGAAACTTCTCTACCAGTCATACACACCAAACATTTATTCAGATTTTTTTTTTTTATCTCCTACTCCTATTACTACTACTACTACTACTACTACTACTCCTACTACTACTATTACGATGCTAATACTACAACCATTACTGCCAATACTACTACTATTACTACTACTGATTTTACTATTACTACTACTACTACTAATATTAATACTTCTACGGTTTTGTCACTAGGGGACAACATGAAAAATGAATTTTCTAATAAGTAAACAAAGCCCTTGAAGGAATTCTTCCTACACGAACGTCTCTCACACGAAGGCCTGTTGCGTGAACGTCTCTTGCACGAACGCGTCTTCCGCGACGTCGACGGCGACCGAAGGGCAGACGGATAGTACCTCCGGCGGCTTGGTAACCTAAGGATGGGTCAGCAAGAGGTAACGCTGAGCGCCCCGTCCCTCGCCGTGGCCCTGGGGGTGACGCTGACCCTGGGCTTCGTGTGCGGGTACCAGTTCAAGGCCTGGAGGATAGAGTGGCTGAAGCGGAGGCGGGAGAGGCTGCAGAGGAAGATCCAGCAGACGCAGGCGGAGATCGACCTGCTGCAGAAGGGGCACTGAGGTCTTGTTTTTTTTTGTTTTTGTTTTTTTTACGTTGGGGTTTGTTGGATGATCTAGGGTGTTTGGTTAAATTTCTCGTACTGTTCAGTGTTTTGCATATTTCGCCAGTGAAGGTTTAGAAGTGGATTTTTTTTTGATGTTTCATTATTGTATTTGAACCCAAGAGGCTTTTAACTGAAGAAATACTTATTCCAAATATCAGTTTCGTTAAATGGTCAGAATACCATAGCATGGCCAAAATTGCCGAGTCAAATATGAATAATTTACAAAGAACTGTCGAACATTTTCTGTGTATGACTGTCAGGATTACAGTAAAAACATAAAGTGCGTGGAGTGGTTACCTTGACAAAAACAAAGACACTCTTCCTCAATGGCAAAAGGAGCGCAAATAGAAAATAAAGGAGATGCAGGACAGAGATGAGAGAAGATCGACCCTTCCATTTTCTTTCTCCAACTCCACATTAAAAGATTATTTCAAGTTACCCTGACCGGGTGTGCCCTTTAGGGACTGCCTGAGGGGAGGGTTGATGGGGGGGCTGTGCCCCCTACACCCCCTAAGAAACACTATCTTCTCTTTGGTATGCATAAAGCTGAAACGCGTGAGCAATGACTGGATTTGGCTCTGTGGGGGACTTTCCGCAATATTTTTCCTTTATTTATGCTGTTGCCATTTGTGTCTGCAGATTATTTCTTATACAAATGACTCCTACTCTTAGTTGTCTACAAGAATATCATCTTAAATTTTTCCTAGTTTAGTGTGTCCATACCGTAAAGATCAACCAGATTGAGTGTAGGACAGACTTGGGGAGCTCCTGTATGTCATTTGCATGCTGTGTCCTGCCATGAATAAGTGGAGGATACTTTGTCTTTTTTTGGGGGTGGTGGGGGACATTAGACAGTATATTGATTTATTCTGTCTATATTATTATTATAGTGATCTAGTGTGTGTGTATTATTTACATCTTACCTTACAGTTTCTCAGGTACCTTATATACCCTCCTCTGCCATCAAAGCCAAGAATGTGAGCCGGGGGGGGAGGGGGGGGCAGAGGCAAATGCCCTACACATATGGGGAGTAGAGGGTGAGAGGAGTCTATTGTTACCACTGAATAATTACCTTAATTTCTTCTTATATACAAAAAACATATAAATCATGTTTAAACTTAAGAAACCAGTCATAGTTGCATAACATTTTAAGATTAAAAATAATAAAATAATGAAACTGAATTTCTTGATACATTACTCCCTCAGAAATAAACAAATTTCAGTTACAATTAACCCATTGCCGCCTGGGAAAATTAATAAAAAATTGGGAAAATGCTGGGCTCATTTTTTATATTTTTGTTAAAGTACATAGATGGCTCTGTAAGTGCTTAGCCACAAAGGAGTCAATTAGTAGATCTTGTGACCTTACCTGATTTCACCTTTCCATGAATTGGTGGGAAAAACATATTTTTTACTTGTGCTATGAATATCAATGATGTTATTTTTATTATAAACATTATAATTACTATAATGTTATAAACAT
>NC_061833.1:25710652-25715652 GCF_019202785.1 Penaeus chinensis | reverse complement strand
ATAGTAAAACTGGCAGTATCAGGGCCTTGAAGACACGTAGGTTGGTCCTTCTGCACGTACTGGTGTTTCCAAGTACTCTTGTCGAGAGATTTCATGACCCCTGCTGCCAGGCCAATCTGTGTACTGACTTCTTGGTCTGACAGCCTGGAGACATGACCTGCACTGCCGAGGTATATAGAGCTCTCAGTGACCTCGATATTTTCACCGCAAGATTATACCGACTGCACAGGGTCTCCTAGTAGGCCCCCAAAATCCTGGATCTTGGTCATGGTCCAGGAGACCTCCAATCCCAGGGTCTTCACTTCATTGCTAAATGCATCAAGAGCTGCCACTAGGGTTTCCAGAGATTCAGAGAGAATGGCAATATCATCAGCAAAGTCAAGGTCTGTAACCTTGATATTGCCCAAAGTTGCTCCACAGTGACTTTGGACAGTAGCTCTACCCAGTATCCAGTCCATGCAAGTGTTGAAAAGTGTTGGTGCAAGAACACAGCCTTGCCTCACGCCTGAACGAACAGGGAAGAAGCTCGACAGGCCCCCACCACACTTTACAGCACTTTCAGTGCCTGTATACGGGTTTGCTATTAATCCAACAATCCTTGTTGGAATTCCTCTTAGTCTGAGGATCTCCCAGAGTGATTCGCAATGCACGGTAACAAACGCCTTCTTGAGGTCAATGTAAGATGCGAGCAGCCCACGTCCGAACTCACGACAGCGTTCTGCAATGACTCGAAGTGCCAGGATACGGTCTATTGTAGACTTACCAGGAGTGAATCCAAATTACTCTGGCCTCTGGTGCCTCAGCAGGTGGTCTTTGATACGTCTCAGTAGGATGTGCGCGAGTACCTTTCCTGGCACACTGAGTAGTGTATTGCTGTTGTCCCAGCGATCCGCTTTCCCCTTTCAGAGAGGGATGACCACACCCCTCAGTAGGTCAGTGGGAATGGTACCAGTCTGCCAGATGGCAGACAGGACTGCATGCAAGCCCCTTGACACTATTATTATATTATATATATTTTATAAATATTATATTATAAATGTATGTTAAATATACATTATAGATATATTATATATACCATAGCTATACATATATTCTATATACATATATACATATTTTATATATATAAATATTAACCCATGTGGCAAGAATACATGCCATGCCCACTAGGGTGTTTCAATAATTGTCGATTTTCTAAAATTTGCTCGAATCCCGGGGGCAAGATAAGAAATAGGCGCCTATGAATTTTCTGAGGTTGGAAATGTATTTTTTATTAAAATCAAAGAATATCTCGCATTTTATATTTTCAATTGAAAGTTTTGATAAAATAATGATTTAGACACCGCTTCGAACACCAAATAACGCCTCGTTTTCTGTTGTCGGTATAACTGTTTTATTTTTAAAATACCTCAATATTGCACTTTTCTTTAATATTTTTGCATCAAAATTATTTTTATTATAAATTAATATTATATAAAGTTCTGTAATTGCCTTAAGACTAATTTTTCAATTAGTAGGCTTGACTTCTCTTTACTTTGTGTTATCTCCTACCGAATCGGGCTTGGGTCGCCGAGAGCATGCTTTGGCTCTCGGACTTCGCACTTCGCTTAAATGATTTGAAGTAACTTATTCTATTTAACAAGAGGCTATAAAAGGAAAGGATTCTAGTAATGATTTTATTTGGAACATTATATATTGCATACAATATCATTTTCATTCTACTCCTTTGTATACATTGCCATATCTCCGACTGCGCCGTTCTCTAGTTTCTGTTACAACAACAGTTCTGTTTATGTCTTCTCATTTTTTCATGTCTCCAATAAGTCTGTCACAGTTTTGATTATGGCCAGGTATTAATGAACTTTTGGATTTCCACATATCGATTTCATGCATATCATAGGCCAAGTATGCAAACTCCATACCTGTGGTCAGATGTTGGGAAATTAAATCTTTCACACTCAGATTACACAGTTTTTCTGCAGTGAAATTGTGCTTTTCCTTATTTTTGAATAGGGCTGGTGTGTATGGCCATTTTTCACGAATTCCTCTTTTCAAGATCTTTGCAACTTCATCGACGTAATCATGATCAACAGCCAAGGGAAGAAGTGTACCATCTGCATTATACAGATGTCTGTTGATGGACGAGAAGTAGCTGCTAGGAAAGCCAAGTTCACAGCCAATCCTGGCATACCTCCTTGAAGTTTCAATAGCAGTTCTGAAAAGAGTCATTCCATTGCTGTTCACAGCAGAACGCCAGCACATGAAATGAAAAATCAAAAAAACTTCTGATTGTTCTTGGATTTTTTTCGGTGCTTTCAGACACTTTATGGTGTTGTTCTTTATTCCAATATTGGATTTATTGGGCAAATCACCATCACAAACTCCTTCCAGCTTGGTCAGTATGGTGTCAATGGTCAGGCAGATGTGTAGGAGGGAACAAAAAAATCCCAGCCACCTGACACCAACTGGCAAAAGACATTTCTGCAATATCTTCACTGTTGCATATAAATGGGACTTCTGCATTGTTGGTCTGCTTCCATTTCAGTCTGTTAAATTCCCGTCTTTGCGCCTGATAATCAACACTTCCGATTGATCCATTGCTTCCTTGGACTTTTGCATCATACCAATATATATCTTCCTTGAGGATTTCTCGGGGTTGTTTCTTTGCCTTGAATGACACAATCACAGTTTTCGAGAATTTTGTCTTCAGTGTTACATTTCTGATGGAGTCGTAGTACTCTTTCTTTATTTTTTCTTTCATATACCAAGGTGATATTGTCTTAATGCCGAATTTGCTATACAGCACAGCAAATTCCGCCTGCAACTTGGATAAAATCTGAGATTCCGTAATAGCCAAATTATTGCATGGCAAGCTATCTTTTGAGCATCCTTTTAGTGTCTGGTTACCATGTCCTTTTAAGGCACAGTATCGAGCAAGAATGTCACTCTTCGTCAGTGGTCTAGGTGGCAAAACATCAATGGTACCAAACTCTTTTAGTATACGTGTATCGGCACTGCGCAAACTATCACGTCGAAGTGCCATATTGCCACTGACGAGATCGTCACCACAATAGAGGCGAGCGAGTAATGTGCATTATTAAGGTAGCACAAATTTATATGGAAATGCATAGTGACTGGGAATCTTTACGGAAGTCCCCAGGAATCATTCGCAATGACCTAAGTTACCCTATGTTTGATTCTGGCTGAGGCCGCCGCACCTCATCCCAGCGCCGGAAATGGTATTAAGTGGGAAATGGATGAACGTTGCGAACCCTTCCTAACGCCTAGCAAGCGTGCCTCCACATGCACCCCTGATCGCTGCATAGGGGGATTACTTATTACTCAGCCTCACAGGTTAGTGACCTTTATTATGTTTTGGGATACTGTTTTATGACTCTCATGGCACTCATTATTTGCTTCATGTTTAATCAGAATTTTACAGTGGGCAATCCCTTTGGTAAAATGGATGTAATTAACCCCTAAGGAGTTGTACAGCAACATGGATCCATGTCAGGGTAGTGGGAGGGGTAAGAGTAATATTATTGATTTGTTATTTCATTATCTGTCAATGATTCTGTTAAAAATGAGCTACCAATATTGCCCACCCCCCCAATCTCTTGCCCGTTGTTATCGTGAGGGGGCTTAGGAGACAGAGACTGGGACCCAATGCTGGGGAACTCTCCAACCTTGGGACTCAGCCCACGACTCAACAAATTTTGCATGGTCTTTTTTTCCCCTCCTTTTTCGTTTCTGTCCCTTCACCAACCCCTTCTACTATCCACTTCCTAAAGGATGGAAGACTGACTTTGTGCCAGTCCTGAACGGCCAGAGGGAGCCATGGGCACGGTATTCCCCTGCTTTAGTTGTATAGCCCTTACCCCTCAAGGGACCCTGAGGGGTGGACCGTTTCTCTCCCCAACATACTCCAGGCTTACCATGGCCAACAATTTTATACCATTATTAGATAGCACATTTATTTTGCTTTTAACCATTAACCATTTACCACACCATTATTAGAGGCAATGAGGCTTGCCTCTTCATCAAATAGCTCCACCAATTCAAACTCGCCCGATTCCCTGACCCCAGGCTCTCCTTTGACCACGGCTCTGAACACTACAACTAATACCCCCTCCTCAGTGCCTACTAGTACAGTACTAGTACTAGTACAGTACCCACCCTAATCAACACCCCAGGAGACATTTCTACTCTCCCAACATGCTCAACTTCAACAACTATACCCCCACAACCTTCTTCATCAACTACCCCATCCTCCCTTATTACTACCTTATTGTCCACCTCCCCATAACACTACCTCCCTCAACATGACTCCCTCTTCCACACTCCCCCGTCCTTCTACTACCCCCATCTCTACAAAATTAAATACTCTATTTAACCCAGCCAAATGGGACCGATTTTTCGTGATCCCTCCCACAGCTTCTCACACTTTCTGCTTTGACAACCTGTTTTCATTCCTCAAATGCATATACATCCTTCACTTGATCTAACCCCTATACATCACCTTACCTGACCTTAACCCATTTACTCGTCAATTCCTTTGCCCAGCTTTGACAACTAATCACTAACTCAACCACCCTTTACTACCATTTACTATAGTGCTACATGACCTTATATGTCTATCACATTTATTTTGCGTTTAACCATTAACCAATTAACCATGCCGTGCCCACTGTAATATACGTGTATTTATTGTATTTACACACGGATGGCTCTACAAGTTCTTAATCACCAAATAACCAGTTATCAGAAATACATTTTTCCGCCAATTCAAATCAGGTAAGGTCACAAGTTCTATTAGTTGACTCCTTTGTGGCTAAGCACTAGCAAGGCCATCTATTCATACTAGTGCTATGGATATCGATGGTGTTATTTTTATTATAAACATTATAATTACTATATTGTTATAAACATTAGTAACAGCAAATTAAGATAACGTAACCTTTTTTTCGTAAATCAAAGAAAAGGGTAAACGGGCGAGACAGGCA
>NC_061833.1:25698152-25700652 GCF_019202785.1 Penaeus chinensis | reverse complement strand
GTGGGTTCTTAAAGTATAATAGGGCCTCTGATAAGGAAAAGAAAAGGGGTGGGCGCTTTAATAGGCCTCTCTCAATTCACTATTGAGATGTTATTTGGCAGTGCCACTCTTGCCCTGATTGGGTGCCCTTCTTAATCAACTGCAGTTCGGCGCGCTAATACTCATGCCACGGCGGTGACTTCCCCTACTACACCTGCGTTTTACTTCTGGTGGCGATATGTCGTTTTCTCGCCGAAGATCAGGTTCGAGCAAGCAGTCAGTGCGCAGGCATTTTTACTGACTATCGCGGCAGTCACATATTAATACATAAATGTGTTACGCTCAGGTCAGAAGAAATTCTGCTGCCACTAACCATGTAAGGTGGGTCAACCTGTAGGACGAATCGTCGGCGTCTAAACCGGCTCACGGTGAACCAAGCCGGGATGCCTTGGCCGGTAAACGTAGTATGTCACGGGACTACGTAGATCGTCATCCTGCAACTGTTTTGGGATGCCGCGAGAAGTTGAATGCTGCATCACCAATCCAACACACGTCATCATGATGATATAAATGTATATATATACACACAAACACACACACACACACATATACATATTTACATATAAATATATATATATATATATATATGTGTGTGGGCGTTTATATATGTACATATATATGTGTATGTGTGTCTGCGTGTGTGTGTGTGTGTGTGTGTGTGTGTTACAGTAAAGTTGTGATTTCACAAAATCCCTAAAATGTTCAGTAAATTCATGAAATCACGGTTTCACTCGGGGATGTCATGAATTTACTGAAATATCCAGGAAATTCACGAAATCCCTGAATTGGGAGGTCAAGGATTTCATGAAATTACTGTTTCGATCTTTTTCACATGTGTGGATGAACAAGGGTTAGAATTATGATCTGCAATAATGTCCTTAATAACATTAATAAAACTGCTATCACAAGGAGCGTCTTTCAGATTAAAACTATTTGAAAGATCCATTATTTAGTTCCTAATAAAAACATGACAACAGGTATCTATAACATTCATTTTATTCATAAGAGCATACATTTGTTCATTCATAATAACATACATTTGTTCATTCATAATAGCATACTTATATTACTATATCATAACTATTCATTAAATTGCTATCTGGATACCTGACGGTTATTCAGCAATCAACTTTTATTAGCACAGTTGACACTTCCATGGCACCGAGAGTTACATTTCACTTTAGCTTTGAAACACTTACATCTGTTGAACATTTCTTCAGACCACTACAGTTGCATCTAGTGAATCCCTTATGTGCCCAGCTTCATTGTACATGTATTTTAATAATACGGCAGCATAATATAAAGGCAAGGATATATTGTAGTTTCTGTCACCCCAGGTCACGGCTAATAATGATGACAATAATAATGATAATAATGATGATGATAATGTTGATGATAATAATAATAATAACAATAATAATAATAATAATAATAATAATAATAATAATAATGATCATTGTCACTATCGTGGTTGTTGTTGTTGTGGTTATTATTATTATTATTATTATTATTATTATTATTATTATTATTATTATTATTATTATTATTATTATTATCATTATTATTATTATTATTATTATTATTATTATTATTACTACTACTACTATTATTATTACTATTATTATCATCCTTATTATTATCAACATTAGTATTGTAATTGTTGCTGTTTTTTATCATTATGACTGTTCTCATAATCGTGATAATAACAACAATAATGATGATAAGGAGAGTGATGATAATAATGATAAGAATAACAATAAAAAGGCTAATAATGATGGCAATAATAATGATAATGTTGATAATAATAATAATAATAATAATGATAATGATAATGATAATGATAATAATAACACCAATAATAGTAATAATAGTAATAGTGATAACATGTATAATGATAACCATGATAACAGTAATTATGATGATGATAATGAAGATGATAATAATATTGATATTTAATATCATTGCAGTTATCAGTCTTCTTCGTATTGTTGTTGTTGTTGCTGTTGTTGTTGTTGTTGTCATCATCATGGCCACTACTAGTATCATTATCATCCTTCCATCATTATTATCATTCATTCCGTTGTTAGTTTTGCTTCAACGTTTGTTATTCTCGTTGCTCTTATTCTTTTTTTTCTTGTTGTTTACAGTAAAGACATATTCCATTATAAACTAAAACAGCCACTGAACAAGCATACTGATTTCTTTTCCTTTTATAACCCCAAAAAAAAAAAATGTAGGCTCTGGCCTCAGATAATACCGCTGCTGCCGCTAAAACCCAAGAAATGAATGCTAGTCTGGGCTTTTATATTGCTACCTCATTTTTCCTCAATAAATTTAATCAGTCACCCCTATATTTTAGTTTTCAATGAAATCGCAGACGTTACATTGTGTTCAAAGAAAGTGTATAAATTTCAGGGGACACTTCTTCCAAATGTTAAAAAACACTACAATTCACTCCATG
>NC_061833.1:25665652-25668152 GCF_019202785.1 Penaeus chinensis | reverse complement strand
TTCCTTTCTTTTCTCTATCTTCCCCCTAAATGTGTTAAGCGGTATGTGCAGTTACACTCACGTTGGTTTTGTTGGGTTACAGTGCTGATTGACAGCAATGGCATGCTCTCCATTCTTCTGACCTCAGATCACATTACTGTGTGATCACGGTATGGGTTCAAACAATATGAATATTGTTCATTTATTTTATATTTGTTAAATTTTTCTCGGGATTAGATAGTATATTGTTTCAATTGCAACGAATTTAGCGCGTTCATAATTTTACTGTATTCATGAACATCATATCATTATTTCTTTTCTCACTGACCATTTCCCATCTTGACCTGACCTCGGAGTGATAAGTCATTAGTCAAACCCGCTTGGGACACTTGCGTGATCTGACCTTACTTTCACTCTGAGTAATTGAAATGCTGAAATGGCTGTGAGAACAGCTAGCATTTCCTGTAAATTGTTTTCTGGAATTGTAAAGCAAAGCATCTGTTACATGTTCATTGGTGACACGTTCTATCGGGGCTAGAACGGAGCTTGTAACGCGAATTATATGTATTTTATTATAGCGCCAGGAATCTTCCCCATATCATAGTGTCAGAATGCCTGGGGTTGTGTATATGACTAATAGATCTGCACTCCGACGTTATTTCGTTCGCCAACTTTTGAGCCAGTGTTACCCACTGTTACATCCGTTAAATAATGTAGGACTAGGGCTTAAGCTTGTATCGTGATTCACTTATTAATCACACCCTGCTCACACTTTAGACGTGACTGCCATGTTTGGGTAAATCCCATCGATTTGTGATTCATGATAAATACCCGTAGGGCATTATATGAGCGCCCATCACAGACTCGCAGTTAGAGTGGGTTATTTATAAATTGTCCTTGCTCCTTTCGCTTCATAAAGTACGGCATTTTTGGGGTATAGACCCCCCCCCCCCCCCGGCAATGAAGTCTGCAGGTGCAGTTTGACAATACCTCGGCAGATTGTTCCCCGAGAAGATTCGCTAGCGTGAAGCCACGGATTCTGTTTTCACGTCACCATTCATTAGTGTGTCATTCTATCGATATCATTAAATGTTAAATTCAGTGTGGTAGTTGAAATAATTTTGTATTACTTCTACAGCTAGTTTATTGCATTTTTGTAAAATGAACGTTAACTTCCGTGTTTGGCATCCATGTCCGGTCTGTGTGAGGTCCCTTTCACTCTCATTAACACACACACACACACACACACACACACACACACACACACACACACACACACACACACGCTCATGCACTCTCTCATCTGCCCGTGAGTTTGTCAGTCGTGATGTGTAACTTGTGACATACATTTCTCTTCTGTGTTAAATGGTTCAAGTAAACCTTTCCGGGTTGCCAATTGTCGTTTCTCTTACCTTATCTATCGAGAGACGGTTTGGTAGTTCAAGCTAGGTCTTTGCAGACCGCTACTACCGTCTCTCTCTCTTCTAATTTCTTCTTGAAGGTAAAACACAAATTTATAAAAAAAAACAAAAATAACGAAAATTCGAACATTAAAAACTGCAAATTATATAAATAATCGGCTAGTGGTGCTTAACATCCCCTCTTCTCTATTGTCTCTCATTCCTCTTACTATCTTGGCCCTTATGTGTATAATCTGGTTCACGATATCTGTCACGGTACCGCCCCAGGATATGGAGGGCGTCGCCTGCCAGTACGACCGTAGATCCAGTGAAGGACCAGGAACTCGCCAGAGTAGGTAACAGTCGCCCCATGATGCTGTGTACGGGTGCCACTTACCTGGAAGTTGTAGATCCACTCAACCTCCAGGAACTCGTCACCTGAAGAGACGCTTCCTGCCGGACACCCGTGATCCTGACGAGGACTACGAGGACGTCGGTACGAGCACACAGCCGAGAAGGACCTGGATGAAAACTGCGGGAACGTGTATTGGGCGAGTAAGCCGCCGAGTTAGGCCTGGTCGAGGACTACGAGGACGAGTCCGACGTCAAGGAGGACCTGTGCGAGACCTTCGAGGACTTGTGGATGTCGAGGACGGACGGATTTACCAGGGACCAAGAGGAAAATGACAACAGGGACGAACAGCCACGAAGATGCACCAGGAACAGCACACGCAAGAACGAATTGATTAATAATTCAAGAACCAGCCAAGTTGGGTAACTCTTGAGGCAAATATAAGGCGCCTCGAGGACGAGGGGTTAGTAGGTGGCCGAGTAATATACTGTGTACATAAGCACATATAGCTATGGCTCCCACGTGCTCGCTGGCTGCCACTTGGTGTGCCCACGTTAACCCAAGCCGACCGGCGGTCGTGGCGTGCCCACGCCACCCACCAGTATAAAAGGCCAAGGATGACCCAGGTCACAGAGAGTTCCTGCCGAGCGCTTGTCCGGTCAAGGCCGGCCACCGAGCCAGCCGTCCGTCCCCCTGGGCTGATCGCGCACCCAGCACTACCTGCGACCCAACCTTACCAAGACTTGTATTGTGTGATCTATATCTGTGC
>NC_061833.1:25658152-25660652 GCF_019202785.1 Penaeus chinensis | reverse complement strand
CTGACCTTTTCAGTTCGCTGAGCGTGACTAGGTCATTCCCAGCCTCAGGCCCCCCAGGGATGGCTGGCCGGCTACGCGTGTGTTCACTTTATTGTGCTGTACTCTTCTTTAATAAAGAGTCAAGCCGTATAACCACCATCACTTCCCAGCCAGTCACAACCACTGTACGAAGGCTCTACAGCCTCAAAATCTCTCTCTCTCTCTCTCTCTCTCTCTCTCTCAAAGTAGAAAGAGGTATTATGTGTATAGTAACACAAGGCATATCATAAGAAGCTGTAATCACACGACGAGAGTTAATAGTAGGATGAACCAACATCCCATTGAGGAAAAATAAATATAACCCAAACGGACATCACCGGGGATGCTTTAACTGTGGAGAGTTCAACCACAGTGTAATTGCAGATACGACTACAAAGTCAAATGCACCTCGTGCCATCTGTATGGTCACAAAAGTCGACTTCACGATAGTATAGGGATTTGACCATGAAGACAATGCCGAAGGTAATAAAGGTATACAGAACAAGGACCTTGTAATTATTGTACATATAAATGCTCAATCCCTCCTACGTCATAGATATAAAATAAAAGTGCTAGTCAATGATAGATGTGTTGATATTTTATGCATCAGTGAGACGTGGCTCCTCCCAAGTGTAAGTGACTATATCTTCTTTTAATGTTTTTCGTCATGACCGTGGCCGCGTAAGACATAACCACAGGACTTGATAAAGTAGGTGTTGAAGATATTTAGAAATTTAGTGCAACACAGGAAACTGCCCTCTATCATAGTTGGGTGCATCTATCGACATCCCCATGCACCTGTTACAGTTTTCACCTATGTTTTGGATTGTTTTAAGAACATTTGTCTGCGGAATAAGTCCGTTTGTATATTAGGTGATTTTAATAGGACTGGACCCCTGGCCACAGATGCACTTAGTTGATACACCACAATATATACATATGTGTATATATGCATTCATATATATACATATATAAGTGTGTGTGTGTATGCGTATATGTTTATATATGTATAAATATATATGTGTGTATAAATATTTGTATATATATGTATATATGTATATATGCACATATATTTATATATATACATATATACATACATATACATATATGTAATATATAATATACATATAATATATATATAATATAATATATGATATATAGTATATAATATATAATATATATGCATACACACACCACACACACACACACACACACACACACACACACACACACACACACACACACACACATATATATATATGTATATATATATATATTATGTATGTATATATGTGTATATATATATTATATATATATATATATACACATATATATATATGCATGCATGTATGTATACCTATATGTGTATATATATGTATATATGTATATATATGTATATATTGTTGTGTGGAGAGAGAGAGAGAGAGAAAGGGACGGAATAAAAGATGTAAGAATAGGAAAAGAAGGAGAGAGAAAGAGACAGAGACAAACATACAAAAAGAAAGACAGTGTGAAAAGAGAGAGATCCCTTAAGAATGAGAGAGCCACCCCCCCCCCAAAAAGAAAAAAAAAAAGAAAAAAAATAGGAGGAAAGGAAAAAGAAAGAAAAAAAAAAAAAAAAAGAGAAATTCCCAATATGATGTTAAGCGTAACCTCCCCGTCCTTGATATTTTTGCTGACACCGGAACGCTTTCAGACTCGGGTTTAAGTCGAATTCAGTGTCGCGATTATGCGTGTCACTGGATTTTCCGTTCGCCATATTCTAGCTGTATGAGTCTGACATATATTTTCAATCTCAGAGAATCAGGATTTGCCCTTTAACCGTCCGGAGTTCAAGTTCTTCTCTGCGCAGTTTAGAGGAGATTCGTATTTTTTTTGCATGTGTGTGGATGTGGAGAATTTGAAGGGGTGATGGGGAGGGTGAGGAGGAGCGAAGGGAGTGAAGGGGTGAAGGAGCTGAGGTTCCTGGTTGGAAAAACTTTTGATGTGTGGGATGAATGCTATGCTGTCGTTGCAGGATGAGATGTCAGTGCTTTTCTGTTCTTGAAAGTTCTTAAATGGTGGTAGATTCCTTGTACGGGTATATACATGCGTGCACACACACACACACACACACACACACACACACACACACACACACACACACGTGCGCGCATCGATGAGAATAGGCAAAGCTTAAGCCACCTCACCCGCCCTTCCCATCCCCTCTCTCCTCTGCCCTCCCGTGCCCCTCCTCCATCCTCACCCCGCCCTTTCCCTCTTATCCATCCTCCCTATCACTTCCCTCCCCCTCCCATCCCTTCTCTTCTCTCATCTCTCCCACCCTCCCTATTCCTTCTTTTCCCTCCACCCTCGAGCTCTCTTCCACCTTGCCAGGTCCCTCCCCTTTCCCACTTCCTCCCCACCCCCTTTCTCTCCAGATCCTCGTCCCCGTTCTCCCCTTCCTTCCCCCTGCCCCCTCCCTCCTCCTTCCCCCGCCATC
>NC_061833.1:25643152-25653152 GCF_019202785.1 Penaeus chinensis | reverse complement strand
GCCAGTCCTCATAGACTTTATAGAATCTCTCCGTCGCCCTCTTCACCCTCTCAACTGTGGGCTGATCTTTCACCAGGTGAACACTCTCCGTCGCAACCTCGAAAGTGGGGACTTATGCTGTTCTTTGTGTCTCCTGCGATAAGCAGTAATCTGGCGAGACAAGGCGCCAGTCTCACTAAGCGCCTGTCTCAACATTAATACACTGTATCCAGGGACACAGCAGCAACGCCCTCTTCTGCCATCAGTGGGACACAGGCGTGTGCATGAATGCACAGATACACTCTTCACGTGCGTGCACTGTGCGTGCGGTTTTACACGGATTTGCTTATCATTATTATTATTTTTAATATTATTTCTATTGTTTCATTATTATTATGATTATTATCCTCATCGTTATCATTATAATTATTGTTATCCTTATGATCTTCATTATCATCACTATCATCATCATTATTAATGTCATTATTAATAGTATCATCATTATAATAATTATTCAATTTATTATGATAATGACTATTGTTATTACTATTATTATAATTATTATCATTTTTTATAATCGTTATTGTTATTATTATTATTGTTGTTACTTCATTATTATTATATATAATCATCATCGTCATTATCATTAGTTATTCAACTCTAGGAAGACCTTATCTAACCTACCTTACCTAACTTTACGACGTGACGTAATCAGAACCTCTCCTGAAGAATTCAGTGTATAATGGGGTTGATTTTATCCCTTTGCCTCTCTCGCTCTAAGCGAGAAAGTACCATTTTCGCTCTTTTGGTTTGTCTACCAGCTGTTCCTCGGCCATCACTCACTCGCAAGCAACAAGCTGGTCTTGGCGCTCTCATCTGTCTCTCGCCCCCGGGCCACCTCATGCCCCGGGCTATTTCTCTCTTTCTTCTTCTTCTTTCTTTCGTCATATTTTCTTTCGTCTTTTTCTCATCCGACTTTGATCGTCTGAAATAAGCTGGTCGTCAAGGCATCTACTCCATCTCCTACTCCTCCACTCCTCTCCCTCCTCCTCCTCCTCCTCCTCCTCCTCCTCCTCCTCCTCCTCCTCCTCCTCCTCCTCCTCCTCTCTCGCCGGCGACTACTCTTTGATCACCATTTTCAGAATTTCTGTCCAAGAACGTCTCCTTTCTCCCCCACTAGCACTTTCTCTCCCTTTTTTTTCCTCGCCGAATTCCTCCTTCCTCTCCTTTTCCTCCTCCTCCTGCTTCTCTGCTGCTCCTCCTCCTCCACCTCCTCTTTCCTCTCATCTTCCTTTTACTCTTCTACCTCCTTCTATCTCATCTTCCTTTTCCTCCTTTTCCCCCCATCCCCTCCCCTCCCCCTCCTCTTCCTCCTCCTCCTCTCCCTCCTCCTCCCCCTCCCTCCTCCTCCCCATCCCTCCTCCTCCCCCCCTCCCCCCCTCCTCCCCCTTCCTCCTCCCCCCCTCCTCCCCTCCTCCTCCCCATCCTCCACTGGCCGTCACCAACTGCTCTTTAGTCACCATCTGCAGAAGTACCGTCCAAGAACGTCACTTCCGCCGCACTATCCTAGATCAATAGAGCTCCTCCTCCATCTACTCCAACTCCAGTTCCAGCTCCTCCTGCTCCGCCTCCCCCTCCTCCTCCCACTCCTCCTCCTCCTCCTTCCCCTCCTCCTCCTCCTCTTCCTCCTCCTCCTCTTCCTCCTCCTCCTCCTCCTCCCCCTATTCCTCCTCCTCCTCCACAACCTCCTCCTCCTCCACCTCCTCCATCTCCTCCCCCTCCTCCCCCTCCTCCACTTACTCTTCCACTACCACCCCATCCTCCTCCTCCCCCTCCTCCCCATCCCCCTCCTCCCCCTCCCCCTCCTCCTCCTCCCCCTCCTCCTCCTCCTCCTCTTCCTCCTCCTTCTCCTCCCCATCCTCCTCCTCCTCCCCCTCCTCCCCCACCCCCTCCTCCTCCTCCTCCTCCTCCCCCTCCTCCAACACATCCTCCTCCTCCTCCTCCTCCCCTCCTCCTCCGCCTCCTTCTCCTCCTCTCCCTCCACCACCTCCTCTCCCTCCTCCCTCCTCCCCCTCCCTCCTCCTCCTCCCCATCCTCCTCCTCCCCCTCCTCCTCCTCCTCCTCCCCCTCCTCCTCCTCCTCCTCCTCCTCCTCCTCCCCCTCCTCCTTCTCCTCCTCCCCCTCCTCCTCCTCCTCCTCCTCCTCCTCCTCCTCCTCCTGCTCCTTCACACAGGACAATGGCTGATCTAAAAACTAATCTAAACTTTCCTACTTTTTCTTAACGATGAATGCTTCGGTGCTTGGTTTCTTCGCAGCTCCTTCCAGAATATTCCTGACGGTATATTGATGTGATGCCTTTTTTTCTTTCCCTTTTTATGTCCTTTTTTTTTTTTGTCTCCCTCTTTTTTTCTTTCCTTCTTTTATTTTGTCTTTGAAGCTGATTGATATGGGGGTTTGTTTTTTATGTTGGTTTTGTTGTTGTTGTTAGTGAAATCATTATCATTTTACATTATTATTATTGTTATTATTATTATTATTATTATTATTATTATTATTATTGTTGTTTTTGTTGTTATTGTTATTATTACTATTGTTGTTGTTTTCGTTGTTATTATTATTATCATTATCATTAATATCATCTTTATTATTATTATCATTATCTTTGTTATTATTATTATCATTATTGCCATTATTACTATGATTGCTATTAGTATCTCCATTGTTAATATCATTATCACAACTATTATTGTTATCATTATTATCATTATTATTGTTACTATTATTATTATCATTATCATTGTTACTATCACCATTATCATTCTTATCATTATATCATTATGATTATCATTAAAATCCTCTTTATTGTTATTTTCATTATTTTTCTTCTTATTGTTATTATTATTATTATTATTGTTATTATTATCATCATTATCATTATTATTATCATTATTATTATTATTATTATTACTATTATTATTATTATTATTGTCATTATTATTAATATCATTATTATTTGTATTATTATTATCATCATCATCATTATTATCATTATTATTATTATTATTATTATTATTATTATTATTATTGCTATTGTTATTATAGTAATGATAATAACAATGATGATAATAATAATGATAATGATAATGACAATAATAATAATAATAACTAGTAATTGATAAATGTTATCATTGTATTTATCAATACCATCAATATCATTGCTATTATTATCAATAATGTTATCTTTACCCTTATTATCATTATCATTGTTATTATTATCATCATTATCATTATCACTGTTGTTATTGTCATTGACTTTGTTGTTATTGTTATGGTTTTCATTGTTATTACCATTATCATTATTGCTATCATTGTTATCTATAATGCATACATCCCCCTACGTATGCTTCAATGTATCAATCACAGGGCACTAATAGATATGACTATATTTAACTTCTTTTCTAAAACGCTAATGCTTTAGAATAATTTAGATTAATGTTCCCAGTTTTAATACGATCGTATAGAATAACATCGGATTATGAATACCGTTTATATAAGGGCGTCAAAATGGACAAAGTATAGCAGGCAGTCATTCTTAGATTTTTGGAATAGGTCTGACCTGCGGTGACGTATAGTAATGGTTATCAGTCGCCAGTTTTGCAGTTGTTATGATGATTATTCTGAGTGTTATCATTAACTTTATTCATATCTGTGCTCTTACAGTCTATTATAGTTATATTTGTGCTGTCCTCATTTTAATATATCTGATTATAAAGATGTTTTATTCTGTTATTCATTTATTTCCCTTTACATCCTTCTCTTCCTCCCTTGTCTTCCATCCCCTAGCCCCTCCCTTTCCATCATCCATTCCTTCCCGTTACCCATATCCACAGCGTCCTGCCCGTTATCCACCTCTCCCCACAACTTACTTACCCTTTACTCAATCCTCCACATAGCTTCCCTCTCCCTTTAAACAATCCTACTCCCTTTACCCAACACGGCCATAACTCCCTCCCCTCTTTAGCCGTGCCTCCCCATATCCCTATTGCCCCCCCCCCTCACCCCCATTTTCAGAGAAGCACCTGCAGTTCACCTTCCCTAATTTGGCATCAACGAAACCCCAGCTTCTGCATGTCTTCACGCAATCAATACGTCCTTCTCATAACTCACCTGACAACACCTGTGGACTCCGGCGTTAAGAGAGAGGTGCATAAGGGTTGTTGCCTCTATTACCAGCCATCCAATCTCGCCCTTAAGTGTCTCGATGCAAGGGGAGAGATCATAACATGAGCGGAACGTCGCAGAGAGATGACTATGCTTGGGTTAATTCAAGTTCTCATCGTAGAGTTACTGGGAATTGGTATATGTCGCAGTGTCTTTACTTCTCTTGTATGAGTGGGAGTGGGGATGGGGGTGGGAGTGGGATGCTTGGAGTGGGTGAGAGTGGATGGGGGACGAGGGGGGTGGGTGGGGTTAGGTAGGGGGGGGTGGGGGATGGTAAGGGTGGGATGGGGGTTGGTGGTGGGTCGCGTGGGGAGGAGTGGGTAATGGTGGATGTGAATGGGTGACAGTTGGGGTAAGGGGGTAACTGTGGGAGTGGGTTGGTGACGCTTGGAGCAGGTGGGTCAGTCACAGAGATGAGTGGGTGACAATGGGCTGAGGGGGTTGTGGGCGTACTAAAGGTAAGTTATAAAAGGTTTATCATTCATGACCTGCTTTAAGTGACGTGGTGTTTGTTAAGTGTGTGCGACCCTGATAGAAGGATAACGGAGAGGGAGAGAGAGAAAAAAACAAAGATATATAGACAATCAGGCAGATAGACAGACAAATACTGATAACAAGATCGATAGATAGATAGAGAAGAAAACAAAAATTCTATCGGCAAACAGATAGATAGACAAATAGAAAGACCTATTGGTAAATTGACAGACAACTAGACCTATAGATAAATAGACAGAAAAAAAAACGGAAATGCCCTCGGAGCTTGTAAAGATGTCATCCGCCTTAATCCACCGAGAGTAATAAGCCATACATGAGAGACTGCAACTAGTTTTTTCGTGTGTGTTGCTTAATTACATTCTTTGCCAACCTGTACATCTACCTGTGCGTGTATAGCGTGCTTTAAAGTACATGCATGGGGATATGAATTTTGGTTGCGCGTATATGTACATTGTTCTTAAGCCCTATGCATATCAAAACACATTATCAAAAACAATGTATAATTACATGTACTTTAATCAGAAATATATCGATTTACATACAAAACCTGCAACGAGGACACATTTATCATGAAGGGTAATCTATGTTCGCTCAGTTTGAAAAAAAAAAAAAAATTATTGAACGTGACTCCCTTTTTTTCCGGAAGTTGATCAATTCCTGGTACAAAGACTATAACAAACGGCTTGCAACAACACCCTTCATATATTTCCTACAGGCGCTGCAGGTCATTAATCAGTGCTTGCAAACTGCATAGTTGCTTTCTTATAGGGAACGATAGTTAAGAGGTTTGTGAACGTTATGTGCCGACGATACTAAAGAGGGATTCTGGTCATTATTACTGCTTCTCTGTTATTAACGTTATATTGCGAGTATTCTCTCTCTTCTCTTTGTTTTCGTTTCATTTGCATTTGCTCTCTTCTTTCATTTTGTATTGCATTTTGCATAAAAAAAAGCCCCTTGAAAAAACGGGAAAGAATCTCTTCGGTGATTAATGATACTGCTTTGTCTATTTGATAATCAGGTTAATATCAAGAAATACTGTTTCCCTTTGCTTTCTATCCGTTCCTTTCTGTTGATCTATCTGTTGATCTATCTATCTATAATTATATCGATATATATATTTATCTATGTATCTAGCCATCTATCTGTCTATCTATCTAGCTATCTATCTATCTATCTATCTATCTACACACACACACTCCTCTTTATCTGTTTGTCTTATATGTTTGCCAATTTGTGTATGTGTGTGTGTATCTTTTGACACACACACACACACACACACACACACACACACACACACACACACACACACACATACATACATACATACATACATATATACATACACACAAACACACACACACACACACACACACACACATATATATATACATATACATATATATATATATATATATATATATATATGTATGCATGTATACATATATGAATATATATATGCATGAATATATATATATATATATATATATATATATATATATATATATATATATATATGTGTGTGTGTGTGTGTGTGTGTATGTGTGTGTGTGTGTGTGTGTGTGTATTTGTATGTATGTATGTATAATATATAAGTATACATTTATATACATATATACACATATCTCCATCTATCTATCTATCTATCTATATATGTGTGTATATCTTCGCTCCTTTCCCCTCTCCCCCCCCCCCATTCCACTTTTCTCTCTGAGTCCCAACTCCCTTACTCCGCTATTTCCCTTATTTACCCTCCTTTCCTCTTCAAGTCCCCTTGCTTCTCCCCTTTCTTTTCCCCTCACACTTGCCTACTTACCTCGCCCTCGGACAGTCATGTTGAAAATAAATGTGCAGAAACTGAGGTCTACCTTAATGCAGTGAAGAAGAAGAATGATAGCGATAAAAGCCTCATGGTAACAATGATAGTAATAACAATGATAAAAATAGTGACGATGATATTGATAGTACAGCATAAAAAAGAAAAAAAAAAATACATATATATATATGTATATATATATATATATATATATATATATATATATATATATGTGTGTGTGTGTGTGTGTATATATATATATGTATATATATATATATATATATATATATATATATATATATATATATATATATATGTGTGTGTGTGTGTGTGTGTGTGTGTGTGTGTGTGTGTGTGTACGTATATGTATATATTATTCCTCTTCTAATGTACAATAACAATTCATTCACTCTTCTTACAGTGATGCAACTACTGTACATTGCGTTCCCACTGTCTGTTCGGCCTACATGCCGAACCAAGAAGATACGAAGAACAAATATGTAGTCCTGAGCAGTTGGCAATACCGGTCTTCTGACACTTGTTGCAAGGTGACAAAACAAGAAATTTCCCATTGATTAGCTATAAGGTAATCATCAATAAAAATAACAGGCCGTGACAAAGGAAAGTTTCTTAAGAATTTGGGGCATCTTATTTATGAATCTTTGTTCCCTTGTATTTATATGGTTTTGGAATTCCAGTGTGTGATTGCCACTCATAAAGCCACAAAAAATTGAATATCGCTATCTTAATTCGTTCCTATTGCAGAAAGGTTTCATTTCATATATATATGTCTGTATACACACACATATCCCCCCCCCCACCCCACACACACGTACATACACAAAAACACACACACACACACACACACACACACACACACACACACACACACACACACACACACACACACATCTCATATCCTCTCACGCTCACCCATTTCCCCCAAGACGCAGCATCTCACTCCACTTCTCCAGCCTTGTTCTCGAGATGCTGCGCGCCTCTCGTCTGCAACAGTGCAAGACGGCGCTCTGTTCCCTCGTACACTTCCTCTCAAGGAAATCAAGTGAGGGGAAGTGAGGGTGATTAGGGGCCTCTCCTGCGCCTGTAACTTAGTGACAGCCCTCGCCTATCTAGGCGAACGGAGGGGAGAGAGGTAGGGAATGATAAAGAGGGGAGTGATGAGATAAAATGGAAGATTAAGGGGGTAGGGAAGATGAAAGGAGATGAGTAATGAGTCTTTATTTTCTTGCTTCACTTGTTATTAATTTGTTATATAAGAGAAGCTTTTTTGTAATATTGTTATCATTATATTTTCTTTCAGCATGAAGCTCGCGGTAAGTATATTTAATTAAAAAAAAAAAAAAAAACAAAATAAGGTTGCAGATTTCATACAGATACTACTGAATAATCTAATCAATCACAATGCTAACGATGATGATGACTTTAATAATGACAGGAAAAGCCTGTGATGCGTACATACGAGATTTTACATGATTAAAAAAAAAAAATGTATCTATTATCTTTCGCAAAGATGTTGAGTGTTCAACTCATGATCTTGATGATGATACAAATAAGAGAAGCAAATGGCAAGGCTCAATGTCTTTGCATTATCAGTTAACAATGACAACAATGATCTTCCCGAGAATAAGGCGTCAATTCGTATAAAGTGACGAGGAAGATGAAGTGATAAGGCAAAAATATGAACGATAATGATTATGAGGATAGCAGAAGGAATTGTTGTAATTATAGAGACGACAGTTATGAATAGTAATAATACAAATGACGATAACAATGATTAGTGGTATAATATTACAAGTAATGATGATGACCATGGCAACAAGAACACCTACTAGCAAGCACGTAAGGCTAACTTAATGGTTCCTCATTGAACGCATCAGCTTGTTTATGATAACAATAATGATAATAATGATGATAATGATGATAATGATGATGAAGTTGATGATTATGATAAAGATGATAATGTTGGCGATGGTAATAACAACAATGATAATAAGACGGTTAATAAAGAAACTAATGGTAGTATTAATTATAAGTATAATAAAAGTGCTAGTAAAATGAATAAGACTGATAATAATAATCTTAAAAATGATAAAGATTCTAATGGTGGTAATAACAATGATAATAATTCTGGTGATAATGATAAGTTGATAATAAAAGTAATAATGGTAAAGACGTTATAATAAAAATAATGATATCAATAAAAAACACTTTCAGTAATAATAACAAAGATCATGATACTTGTAATAATAATAGTAATGGTAAAACGATAATGATAACGATGGTATAGAAATAAGAAAATATGTCAGTTCTAACTACAAAACACAACAACTAACAACAGTATAGTCGTGATTGTTTATCATCCTACTACATCCGTAATAACAGTGGTGATGATAATAATAATCATAATAACGATATCAGCTCAGTATTTATAATAACGTGACCTATAAAAAGGCATAGAGGAACATTAATCCCCAAAATATTAACATTTCGACAAAACACTTGTAGAGATATCTTCCAATGTGCAAGCTCCATAGTGATAGCGAACTACGAGGAAAGGAGGAGTAAGAGAAAGGGGCGGAGGAGAAGAAAGAGAATGGGACAAGAGGAAAGGGAGAAGGAGAAAGAGGAGGAGAAGGAGAAGGAGGAGGTTGAAAGGGACAAAAAAGGTGGAAGAGGAGGATAGGGAATGAGGAGGGAAGAGTGAGAGGAGGATAAAAAGGTGGAGGAGGTGGTGGAAAAGGAGGAGGAGAAAAGAAAAATAAGAAAGTGAAGGAGGGAGATTCAGAGGGAGAGGAAAAGGAGGAGGAGGACGAGAAAGAAGAGAAGAAGGGGAAACGAGGAAGAGAAGGAGAAAAAGGAAGGGGGGAGAGGAGGAGGAGAAGGGTGAGCTGAAGAGTACAGAGAAGATCAGGTGGGGACGTAAAGAAGAGCGAAGACGAGGAGGAGGAGGAGATAGAGTGAAAGTAGGAGAAGGAGGAGGAGGAGGTAGAGTAAAGGGAAGTGGAAGCGGAGAATGAACAAAAGAAAGAGGAGAACGAGAAGGAGAAAGATGATCTGGAGAACGATGGGAAAAGGGGATGGGAGAAAAAAATAAAATTATTTGCAATTCATAGCATCTTTTACCATTCCCTCCTCTCCCCTCACTCCACCCAATCGTCCCCCCCCCCCAATCCTTCCCCTTCCCTCAGCCTCCTTATTCCTTACCTTACACACCCTCATTCCTTACAACACCCTTTTATTTCCAACCCCTTACCCCGAGACAGCGTCATCCCCTACAGACACTCCCTTACCCTTATCCCTTGCCCTGAAATTCCCCTCTCCTGCCCCTGCCTCAAACCCCGACCCTATCCCTCCTATTCCCCCCACCCCCTACTCCTGCTACACCCCCCTGCCCCTTTTCTCGCAAACTCCCACACGTTACAATTTGCGACCATTGTTGGCGATCGGCGGGGGCTCGGCCGGGAGCGG
>NC_061833.1:25613152-25615652 GCF_019202785.1 Penaeus chinensis | reverse complement strand
TTGCTTAGTCGTGGAGAGTCATCGCCTTCCTGAGGGTGAGACTCCGGGTCGAGTCATTGAGGAGCCGAGTCCTTCACGTCGAGGAAAGGGGCAGTCTGAGGCGGCTGCTGTGTGTAAGATCTCCCTCCCTCCCTCCTCCCCCCCCCCCTCTCTCTCTCTCTCTCTCTCTCTCTCTCTCTCTCTCTCTCTCTCTCTCTCTCTCTCTCTCTCTCTCTCTCTCTCTCTCCTCTCTCTCTCTCTCTCTCTCTCTCTCTCTCTCTCTCTCTCTCTCTTTTTGTTTCTGTCTCTGTCCCTGTGTCTCTCTCTTTCTCTTTCTTTTTTTCTCTCTCTCACTCGGTGCTCAATGAAGAACCAAGGGTGCTGGAGGAGGAGGCGAAGATGATGGAGGAGGAAGAGGAGCGAGAAAGATAAAGGGAAAGCGGGTGAGAAGGAGAGGAAGGGGGAGGAGAGAGGTGAAGGTGGAGGTAGAAGTAAAGGAAGAGAAGGGGGGGGGGGGTAGAGGGGGAGGTGGTACTATAAAATGAGGCGAAAAGGATGATGATGGCAAAGAGGAGGAGTAAAAGGGAGAGCCGAAAATGTTGAACGAAAAGGAGCAGGTGGAGCAGTAGAAGGGAGCGGCAGAGGAGGTGGACAAAAAGGAAAAGGAGGAGGAGGAGGAGGAGGAGGAGGAGAAGGAGGAGGAGGAGGGGGAGGAGGAGGGGGAAAGAAGGATGAAGGAAGAGGAGGAGGCAGAGGAAGAGGGGGAAGAGGACGAAGAGGGATTGAAGAAAGAGGAGGAAGTGAAGGAGGAGGAGGTGGAGTAGAAGGAGGAGAAGAAGGAGGAGGTGGAACAGGAGGAGCAGAGAGAAGGGCAAGATCAGGAGTAGGCTGAGGAAAAGAAGGAGGAGGAGGATGAGCAAGAGAAGGCAGAAAAGGTCACATGTGGAAGTATAGTTATGTGTAATACCGTTGTGGGGATTATGTATTTCTGTTCGTCTGTTCCTGTCACAGTTCGTCTCTCGCTTTCCCTTAACGACGCCATAATTCCAAATAATCGCTCTCTGATTTCACGCACCAATGTTTTAGTCACTTCATGATTTCATACATGTTCCTCTGTACAACTTACGCTTCTACCGATTCGGATTAGTTTTCTAGCAGTGTTTTTAAATCAAACTGATAATAACAAATTCTAGCAATGTGCAGTAAATTTTAATTACTCTTATTTTATTTCTTGTCTACATCTACATTTACGTTCAAAGCTTTCCATAGGATCAATAAGCCTGTAAACAATATCAGTGATGATGACACTAATAGCATTGAACAAACAGTAGATAGAAGACGTTAAATGATGTTACACGGCTGTAAATCGATACGGACGCTTAGACTGTTAACAAGGTGTTTTACTTAATTATCAAAATCTACACTCTTTTTTTTTTTTTTTTTTTTTTACTTCACGTAGACACAGTTGTGTGTGTGTTTTGGTTTCTTTTTAGATATGTGTGTACGCATGTGCATTTATGTATTTACATTAAAGCTTCACTTTTAAAAACAAAGGAAATACCTTTTTTTTTTTTTTTTTTTTTTTTTTTTGAAATCGAAATGCCAAGAGAAAGACTATAAAACTTGCGGAAGAGTCCAATAAAACGTGTCGGATGAGAAAGCTGAACATGAATACGAGAAAGAGATATGGAATGGGGGGTATGGAAGAGGCAGAATAAAACGGGAGACTAGAGAGAGAGAGAGAAGAGAAGAGAAGAGAAGAGAAGAGAAGAGAAGAGAAAAGTGTATAGTGAACGCTGATATTTTACCGCGAGAGGAAGCGAGGCAAGGAGTAGTGATAGCCTGAAGAACAATGACCTGGAGAATGAATGAAAAAGAAGCGTGTCTCAGGAAACAGATGCGAGTATGTACGAGAGAACAAATGAATCGATACAAGCGTAGAAGATTTAATTGCCGAATGAAAAAAAAAAAAGAAAATAAAAAAAAAAGAGTTTAGTACATGCACAAGGTATAGCCAAATACAGTATTTTGAAATTGGAAGACGCTTTGGATTTCAAAATCTCGAGAAAAGTCTGCCCTGAAGGATGATCCATGAATTTTCATTTTGGAGAGCGAGTAACTTGGGGATTTTGAGATTAGGGTTAAAATGCTTCGCAAAGGGTGTATATTTTTGAAAGATAAAAAAATGAAGGAAAAGACTGCCGTCATGTGCAAGAAGAAGAGGAAATCGTGAAAAGTAAAGGAATAAGTTAGAGAAATAGAGATAGATAGATAGAACGATGGATAGATAGGAAGATATAGATAGATAGAAAGATAGATAGATAGAAAGATGGATAGATAGATAGACAGAGAGATAGAGAGTAATGGAGGAAACGAAGGACCGTAATATTTTGTTGTTCGCTATTTGAGTTTCTCGTTCATTGTTGAAATGGGATACAGTTGATACTCACAAATTGAGCGGCGCGAGGGCAGAGTGAAGCTAGACTGGACAAGAGCTGGCAGAAGATAAGCTCTGATGACC